>NC_048898.1:8474427-8487792 GCF_011077185.1 Oxyura jamaicensis
AGAGAGAGAGAGAGAGAGAGAGAGAGAGAGAGAGAGAGAGAGAGAGACCAGACCCGAACTGACAAAGCAAGCCAGGAAATTGAGCAAAGGCTGACACTCTTCTCTTAGCTCTCCCATAGCCCACAGTGTCAAGGTTTTTACTCGCAGACAGTATCATTCCATAGCTCTCCCAAAGAGACAGACACTTTGATATGCCTTAATGAAGTAGTGACAGAGGACAATTTCTCTTTGGAACTGTGAGCATTCATCGATCACTTCCTTAATTCTCCAGCATGTGATCACATCATCACAGAGCAATTCTAAATGCAACAGACACATGAGCCCTGAAAGAGCATCTTGGAAAGGATAGGAGAAAACATCTTTGTTTACATATATTCAGGTAGCACAAATACTCTGTATCAGATAGATTTAAAAGCTGACCAGAATTATTTCTGTGGCTTCAGCATGGATTATCAACACAGATTTTCTGCTTTGAAGGAAGTCTTCTTAAATGCAATATGAATTTTCAAGAATAGCAAAATAGAGCAACAGCAACAACAACAGAATTCTACTAGATCAAGAAGAATCCTCCAGTTGGTTGTTCCTTCCTGCTCAACAAAACTGAGCAAAGGGACTCTGTCCGTAAGAATGTCAGCTCAGATCCCAGGGTGCTCAGAATAGTTTTATAAAGTTTTGCTTCTGAGAAGAGACATTGTTGAAAGCAATTGTTCAGCCAGCCAACTGCTGTCACTTCCATGAATTTGAATAAGCTCCAATACAGGACACTGAGCTTTTGCACGTGTAGGAAGATGCAATTGTTCTGAGTTAATCTTTGCCAGTAAACCAACCCCACCATTATTTAGAGATTTTTATTTTTCCTCTGGTGTGTGACTGTGTGGGTGGGGTTTTGTTTTAAAGTCCCCTTCTTCCATTTTCATAAGGCATTTGTTTTATACCTCCTTGCCGAGCTTTCAGAGCACTAGGAGGAATCCCATTGTTAATGGGATCAGGCCCATGAAAAGGTAAATATTGCTGTTTCTCCTGAATGTGCACATTAACTAGCACCTAACCTGCAGAAAAAATACAGCAGAAGAATTTGTTTGGAGTTCATGAAAATTAACATTTGGTGTAATTTTGTATCCATAATTTGCATGTACACAACTAACATATAAATACATATGGATTAATGCAAATTTTCGTAAGGGAAAGATTCACTCTGTACTCTGCAAAAGTAAGGGCAAGGCTGGCGATGAATCATTTTTTTAAATATTCTAGTCTGGGTATATAAATAGCTCTCTTTCTAGAATAATTACTACTGAAAAACGCAGCTTCTGAAATAACATAGGCCATAATTAACCTTGGCTTCATTAAATCACAAATAATATATTTTTCAAGTCTTATTTGTAAAGGCAAGCTGATTAATTTAAACATTTCCCTTTGGAGGAGGAGAGAGAAAAAAAAAAAAAAATCTAATCGAAATGATTTACCTATGTTGCTACTTGTCAGATCTCGTAAACTCCGGCAGGTTTCCAGCCGGCGACTTGGCTGCCCCGGCCTCCCCTCACCCCCGGGCGGGGATCTCCTCTCTAGGGAAGCGCCGGCCTCTGCTTCCCCGGGAAGGGAGACCCCGCCGCCGCCGCCCCCGGCCCCTCGGGAACCCCCCCGCCGGGCCGAGCCGCTCCTCTGCTCGGCCCTGCCCGGCTTTTCTCCCGCGGCCACGGAGAGCAGGGGCTCTTGCGGGCTCGGAAGCGACACGGAGCCCGCGGCCCCGCCGGGTCCCCCGCGGCTGCTCCCTCCCCAGCCCGACTGCCCCGGCTCGGCACGGCACGGCGCCGCAGCAGCGCGCCATCCCTCCCGTTTCCTTGTAAGACAGCGCCGACCCCCGACGGAAGAAAAGTTTCCAGGCGAGCGCCAGGACCGGGCCGGGGCTGCCGGCGGCGCCGAGACTCGCTTCCCGCGCACGGGCGGGTGCCGCCCAGGGCTCACCTTCCTGCACCGCATGGAAGGGGTTGTTGGCCTCGATGAGCTTGATGGAGTAGGTGATCTTCTCGCTCTGGAGGATGTCGTCATTGAGGTTCAGATCCGACACCGCCTGCTTGAACACCTCGTCGTCCTTGGCAGCATTGCCTTCAAAAATGGCACCTGCGGGGAGAAAGGAGGCAGAGGCGGTGAGGGCCCTGCCCGCAGCCCCGGAGCCCCCCGTCGGGCCGGGCAGGGGGCTCGGGACCCGCATCGCCGGCAGGGGATGGCCCTGAGATTGAGACCAACTTTCTGCCCCCCCGCCTGCCGCCTGCGGGCAGCGCTGGTATTCAGAGGGTCGCGCCCACGCGAAGGCGAAGGCGAAGCCGGGCTTTGCGTCCCGTAACCTGCAAGCTGCCATGTGGCCGTCCTGCCTATGCAGTTAGCGCGGAAGCAGCTGGCGATGAGCGTTACGTAAGGTGCCCCGTCCGCCGAGCGGGGGTGTGCACGCCCCGGCCCTGCCGCCCTGCCCTGCGGAGAGGGGGCAGACCTGCAGGGCTGGCAGCGGGAGCAAAACGAGCTGTCCCCGGCCGGGGCAAGGGTGCTGATTCACGCCCTGCGTGCCTGGCCCGCTGAAGTTTGCGCGGGAGGGAAGCTGCGGTGACACCGTGCCCCGCGGGAGAAGCGGGGCCGAGGGGCAGAGCCGCGGAGACACCCCCTGCCCGGTCTCGGCGCTTCCCCGGGGCTCTTCCTAACCCCGGGGGGGCGCCCAGGGGCCGGAGTCCCCCCGCTACGGCCGGGGCTGCCCCTGGCTGCCTAATGGCTCCGCAATGCCGTCTGCCTGGGCTGCGTCCCCGGGCTCCCGAGGCGAGAGGCGCAGACCGGAGCCACCTCCGCCGGCCTCGGGGCCGCTGTCCGCTGGTAATGGCCTTACGGGGCCGCTCCCGGTCGCCTCATCCCTGCCCCGGGACTCCCAACCCGTCCCCGCGAAGCATCCCTCGCCAGGACCTCCCGGCGCGGCCCCCTCCTCCTTTCTTCCTTCTTCCTTTTTTTTTTTTTTATTTTTTAATTTTTATTTTTATTTAATTCTCCCACCCTCCCTAGAGGGTTGGTGGAATGACGGCTTTTCCTTCCCCGGCCGTTCTCCCGTCTCCTCCTCTATCACTGTCTTCCACAAGTGATGCTCTCCCCCCTCTCCGCCCCTAACCAGCCTCATCTCCTTCCTGCCGGTACCTTTCAACGCCAGCCAAAAGGTGACTGCAGAGCCTCGCCTCTGCCTGCCAGGCTTCCCGCGGACATTACCGTGCCTTGCTCCCAGAAGCCATAAAAGTTCACGGCAGCCTTTCCTTTGCCTCTTCTTCACCCCTCTCTCTTCCTCCCACCGCCGATCCAGCCTTCCTGGTGCCCGGGGGTTTTAAGGAGCTCTTATTCAGACCCCAACAGTTGCGCGCACAGACACAGACACGCACACGCACAGAGCCGCTGCAAACCTCGCCTCTCTAACCCTTTCCCAGCCAAGTTCTCCCCCCGCGTTCCGGCTAGGCTGACACCTGCTATGACAGAGGATGCGAGCCGAGGGATCGCCTCCCCGAAAGTTTTCCCTACGAGCACGTTCAGATGATGCCTCCCTCCTGCCCGCTTTTGGGGCCGGCTGGCTGTTTTCGGCGGCGGGGATGCGGCGGGGGAGCAGAAAGCCTTCCCCACGCAAACAGGTCCGGGCGCGGGGCTCTCCGGCCACATGGGAGACCGCAGCGGCGGCCCCGGCGGTCCCCGCCCCGCGGCCCGGCCCGGCCCGGCACAGCCCGCATTTCGCCCCTAACTTTGCAATCGTGGAGATTCGACTGCCTTTTCCCCCTTCCCGCCTCCGGTCTCTCCGCGGAGTTGGGCTCAGCCGCTGCCCGTCGCGTTCCGGCGGTGAACGAGGCGATGCCTCCGTTTATTTATCTGCCGCGTCCCTCTTTCCCCCCCGCCTGCGCTCCCTCTCTTACCGATGTGGATGATGGAGTCCGCCCGCACCGAAACGCACTGAAATATCCAGGGGAAAAGCCAGAGCATCAACACTTCCATTTCCAGCCTCTCGCACAGCACATCAGCCCGGGTTTGGTGGAGAGGCAGACGGGGGAAAAGAAGAGAAAACGAGCAAGGGCAGGTGGAGCGAGGCGGCGGGGGGGGAAGATGCCCTGACACCCCCCTAGAAAAAAAAAAAAAAAAAAAAAATCCCAAATTCCCACGGAGGATTTTCCAAGACGGAGGAAAACGGGTGATGGGGAGAGAGGGGGGAAGAAAAAAAAAAAAAAAAAAAAAAAAACGGGGGCCAAAAAAACGCACGGCGGTAGATCCGGGGTTGGCAGGCGGCGCGCCGGAGCCTCCAGCGCTCGGTGTGTGTGTGCCGGGGCGCCGGCAGCCCGCGAACTGCGGAGCGCCCCCCCCGCCGCCGCCGCCGCCCGCCCCCCGCGCCACGTGACTGCGGAGCTCGGGGCCGCCGGGGCACGGCAAAGCGGCGGCGGCGGGCACCGGGCGGCTCCGGGGGGAGCCGCGGCCGGGGAAGGGACGCGCTGCGCCTGCCCCGCTGGCGGTGCTCTCGGCGCACGGAGGAGAGGAGGGGGCGAGACGGTCCCGCGGGGCCGCCGCCCGGAGGATGCCCAGCGCCCTGCCCCAGTGCCGGTCCCGGTCCGACACCCCGCAGGTAAGGGCATAAGGCCGCGCCCGCTGCCGCTCGCCCGACTTGGCCACCTGCAGCCAGGTGGGAGCGGGGGGCTGCCCCCTGCGCTGGGGGCCGGGGGCGTGGGGGTGCAGCAAACCCTCTTCTTATTTTGTTTTGTTCCAGCTTTCAGTGAAATCTAATTCAGAAATTGGACATGCTCGGGCTCAGAAGACTAATTCATCCCCTAAAACAAACGCATCAGTGATTGCAGGCACCCAAACGTGACGAGCGTCTCAATATGCCGCGGAGCCAGAGAAAACAAATTCATTCAGGAGCCCGAAACGTAATTAAAACTACTGCCAAGAAAACGAGGCGAGGGCAGGATGGCACCGAAATCAGCGAGCGGCTGCGGGCGGCGCCACGGCCCGCTGTAGCGGCGCGGACACCCGGCCGGCGGCAGCGCGGGGACGCCGCCAGGCAGCGCGGGCTCCGCAGGACCCCGCCGCCTCGCAGCCCCGAGCCCGCTGCTGAGGCGCTGCTCCCGCTCCCCGCTCCCCTGCAGCTGCAGCGCGCTCCTGCCACCAGCAGCCGGCTCCGCGCTCCGGCCCCGGGGTGAGTTCCCTGCGGGCAGGATCGCCGCGCTGAGCCCTGCCTAACCCAGGCGCGGTGCGGCAAAAGCGCTTCGTGCTCAGGGGCAGCAGCTTCGGAGGAGCTGAACCGCCGCCGGGGAGGCGTACAGGGGGAGCGGGGTGCGAGGAGGCGGCTGCAGTGGCGGCGATGCCAACACGGATCTCTGTTGAACCTCATGCGTCAACAGGCTCCCGTTCGGGGGTAGTCACCGGCACGGCTTTTGAACAGGGAAAAGTGGGGGGTAAATGTACAAGGAGACGCGCTTTTTAAAAATAAATCACTTGTTAACTACTCTTAGTTACAGTCCTTGTCTTAAATATGCAATTGCACACCGATCAATGCAGCATGATTAAATACCGTATGCCATATTTCATGTAATAAAAACACTTAATCCAGATAATTGGCTTCTGAGACAAAGATCAATAGAAATGTTCCTTATTTGACTACGTTAGCAAGTCAAAATTAATTCTAATTTATATTTGCTTCAAATCAATATGCACTTAGTGACTTACACAGGCTCTTTAAAAAGTTAAACACCTGCATTGACCACTGTCATATATATGTCAGTAACAAGTACATGTGTGAGAATTACATGGGGCAGAGGGAACGTGTTGCCACACAGCCAATCTCTGATTTCCACAGAGGAAAGGAGGCTAAATTTATGTGTGTTTGAAAAGTGCATTGGGATCCTGGCCAGGAACCTGCAGAAACACATAGCTATTAACCCTGCAATTTATACAGGCATCCAAATCCCAGCCAGTTACACTGCAAGCACTTGGGAGCAGGCTTGCCTCTTCAGTTTGCACAGTGGGGCCTTGACCTCAGCTGGAAGTCCTCTGGCTGCTATTTTAATAATAAAACATAATATAAAATATTAAAAGTCCCAATGCAGTGAATTAGACAAGTTAAAGAATTTCCTGAGAAATCCATGAGCAAATACCCTGCATACAGACAAGGACCCAGGCCCAGGAGGCCTTCCTCCGGGAGGAGGAAAAAGGTCAGGAGCCCAAACAACTATAAAATAGATCAGTAGAAAGAGGCTCCCCAAAAAGTGCAGGGGGCTAGTTGTCAGCCAAAGGACAAGAAACAAGGAAAATGCCCAGAGAAAACCTCAAATGCCATAAAATCTCATTTGTAACATGTAAAGCACAATGAGATTTATCTGCACTAGAGCGGAAGCAGAACTGGAGCTCACCTTGACCCCAAATACAGAGCTGTGCAGAGCTACCCCCACTCCACCTTTGCTTTTCTTTGCTTGTTTTAGTTGAATGAAAAGAAGTGCCAAAGTAGGAAAGCAAAACAAGCCACGATCCACAGCCTTATCTTTCAGCATTGATAAAGCCCTTAGTGGCTGCAGCTGTCCATCAGAGGGCTGGATCAAAGCCTCCAAACCTTCAGGAGCCACATGCAAAGCTAGCCATGGAAAGGAGCAGGAATCTGTAAGAACAAAGCCACCGGGCCCAACAGCAGAACAGCAATTTCAGCAGCATCTCTGCATGATGGAGAGCTGTAGCATCAACACCGATGCATCTTGCTTCAAGCCTGATTTAAGTCAGGCCTTTGAAACTATTGCCATACAGATTTATTTATTTATTTTAAATTGGCTTAGATTAGATTTTTCATAACAGTTACCCCTTCCCCTTTAGATTCCCTCCTTATAAAAAAGGGATCCAGGCTGAACTTCTAAGCCTGGTAGAAATGGGAGCGTTCATTTCAGTTCTGCCATCCACCGCTCACAGCGGGCAGAGCACTGACATTTTGCAGTGGGTGCACATTGTTCAGACAGCAGTCAGCACTAACAAGCTAATCCATTTGCCATCATTTTGCATACTGAGAACGTTACAAGTTGCCACGATATTCCATCATCATTGTGTAGGGGACAACTCCATGCACATAGCTACACAAAGTACCACTGGATTTACAGCCCCTATGGAAGAAAGGCCTCTCGTTAGAAATATACAAGGTAAATAGCCAACTCAAGTAACAGTCACTATTCAAAGTTCAACTCCTTGGCAACAGATGCAATTCTATGCACATCTCTAACAGCTCTATTACCTTTGCAAACCACCGTGGTGATTTTAAGCTAACCTATCTTGAGATATCTCTGTGCTTATTTCTGTTTTCGGAACAAGCATGTAATGAAACCCTCACCGACTGTTTTTTGCTACCAGAACGACTTGAATACAGCCCTGAAAAGTACACTGCAATTAGAAATGTAGAATACCCCAGACAGGTGAACTGAAAGGCTTGTGCAGTGCCACGCTCCAAGCCCGGCACTTGGGGCTCTGTCCCTCTCTGCTGCCACAGCAAGCACAAAGCATATTGTGAACATCACCAGAACTATGGCTGCAGGGAACGCCTGGATCTGGAAAGCCCCTGATGTTTACTGAGCACATACGACAGCACACACAAAGCTGCTTCCTAAACGGGAGCTCTGCAAGACCAGAATGTTGAGACTTTTACTGCACTGTAGCCTATGATCAGAATAAATTGAGTGACTTTAAGATACAGCATTTCTCCTGCCTTTTTCTAACTTCCTTCCATTTGCTATAGGCATTTGCTGAGGCTTCCCCACGTAAAAATCAGAACAATGTTAAGTGCTTAAAACAGGGTGAGAAGCATTAGAGGGAAACTATGGATGTTGTCTGGGAAGAGGAAGAAGAGAAAAAAGACTGACAGTGTGGGTAACCTAAACAGGGAAAATAATCTGCTCCAAAGCTACCCCCAGAGTTTTCTCAAAAATCTTTTAACGCCAGCGGGGGTAGGAAAGGGTGCTGGCTGGGAGGGGGACATAGATTCTTCAGTCCCTCTGACAGCACAGACCCATAACAGCCTGTGCATTTACACCTAGCTAAGGTAAAAACTGGATATGTAGACATATTTAAAGGGCTATGCAGGTGCATGTGGCAATGATTATTATTCCCTCTGAAAGTGAATGGAAATCCTCTTCTCTATCAGTCATAGAGGCATGAAGATGCAGTAAGTTTCTCCAGGTGTTAGCTGCCCAGTCTATGGAGTTGTAAGCATTAAAACAAACAAACAAGATTCTATACACAGCATTGTAACAGTCTCCCTCTTTTCCTGATACCCAAGAGAAGGTCTATAGTAACAAAATATATAGATATATTCATTGCACCTTTTATTAAGAAAATTAATAGCTCTCCTTCGCTTTGGAAACAATAATGAAAAAAGAAATCTACTCTATAACTTTAGGAATTCTTGTATTTAAAGTTACACTGTCATTCTCCTGTGGTGACAGCCCAAGATTTCAGTTTTTTTATTGAAACTTCCTCTACCTTATTGAAATCTTATTTGCCCCTTTCACGGTTGATAGCGTAGCATGACAACCTTCCAGGAGTAATGGACCTGAGCAAGAAGAGATTACTGAACTACGGAGTTCCATGCGGGTGTGCTGGTTTGTTTGGGATTGCGTTAATGTTCTTCATAGTAGCTCACATGGTGCAACTGTTTGGGATTTGTGATTAGTATGTGCTGATACCTGCCCCGCACTGCTCCTCCCTCCCCCATGTTTTAGTTGCTGCAGGAGAGTGCTTACCCTGAGTCAAGGACTTGGCTTCTCATGCTGAGCAGGCAGCAAGGAAGCTGGGAGGTGCCAGAGCCAGGACAGCTGACCCTGCTGACCAACTATGCTCCGCACTATGCAACCTCATGGCCAGCAGTGAAAGGGGGAAGGCAGCTGGTGGCACTGCCAGCGGGCTGGTGGTGAGCAAGTGCCTTCTGCATCACTTGCTGTTTTTCTTTTGGCTATGCTTTTTGTTTCTTTGTTTTCTTCTTTCTTATTAAACTGTCTTTATCTCAACCCACAAACCTTCTAACTTTTCCCTTCTAATTCTCTCCCCCCCATCTTGCTGGGGGAAAGTGAGCAAGGCGCTGGGTGGTGCATAGCTGCCCACTGGGGTTAAACCACAACAGCAGGACAGTTGATATTCTTGATTAATTTGTTATGTGCCTATGAACAATCTGAAACTGTGCAACAGTCAACACTTTATTTGGAATGGTGTGCCTTTTAAGATACTATAAAGAAGGCAAAGCACTATTCATCTCAAATCTTCACCTGATTTAGTTCAGCAGAGTACACACAGCCTATATTTGATTTAATTCATACTTATGTTTGCTTAAATCCATTATTCAATATCTGATGCATCATGTTAAGATTCATTTTTACTTCCCCCCTCCTCTCTTCCATTTGGGCCTTTTCATGCCTCGTTTTTCTTTAGCGGGCTTTTCTTCACAATAGAAATGGGCCTATACAGGCTTTTGCAACCTCCCACATTTTCCTAGTTGTATAAATACACTCTTATTTTAGTCCAAGGCAGGCTGTATCAGTGTTGGTAAGTTTAATCTCTGTCTCGGCATTTCTATTTAATAAACACTGACTTGGAAGAAACCCAAAAGGAATCTGTCTATTTACAACATCTTACTACCACCACAAGGTGCTTTGTAGAGAGCTCTAAAACACAGGCGGGCAAAGAATCCTCTGTCATGACCACTGGGGATGCAAGTGTAACTCAGTTACAAGAAAAATCTTTTCTCCTACATTGCTAAGCAACCCCCTTGTCATTATATGCACTGGACACTGACTGGAAAGGGCTAAACTCTGTAAGCTGCTTTTCTGAGCACAGAGCCTTTTTTTTTTTTTTTTTTTCAAAAAAAAAATTGGAGTTTTGGAACAAAAAAGGCATGATTGCCATCTCTGTGTTACCGTACAAGTCCATAAGGATGCCAGCTCCCTGAGTAAAAAAAAAGTATTAGTTACTCATAATTTAATAGTAGCTATATCAAAATAAATCTCCAGACTAACTTCATTGGCACCCATCTGAGAGGGAAAAACATTTCAAATTTCTCCACCAAACAGATCCAACCCTCTTTCTGCTCTTAGATATTAGGGCAGACAGGAGAGCAGAAATGATACAGCATCTATTCTCCAAGTTGTTAAAAGTTATTCAAAACCATCTGGGGTGCTTCATGTTGAATTATCCATAGTGAACATAGTGACCAGTCTCACAAGTTGTTCAAGGAGCTGCCTTTCACAGATACCAAGGCCTTGCTAAAATGGCCGTCCTTCTGCCATCAGCCCAGAACGACAGGAAAGTTCAAAAAGGAAAACCGAACATATTCTTGCTGCTTCTCACCTTACCCACCTAGACAGTAATGAAACCAGTAAAATAGATGCTGCTGCATAGTGAGGCAGATGGCCAGAAAAGACTGAAGACATCTAAAAATGTGGGCCCTCTGGCCAAGACATGGTAATTGATCTGGTGTTTTTTCCTACTTCATTGTAAACTCCACTGAGAAGTGTGTAAGCAGAATGATTTTGCTACAAGACGGGAACTTGAACACTACCCTTTGCTGTATCTCAGCTAAAGACGAAGGACATGTTCAATTGCACTATCTCAGTCCTTCGCCATCACTAAATACTGATGCAGTTTATATGTGCAGAGTCCTTTAAAAGCTCCACAATGAAAAGTACTCTAAGTGGAAAGTAATTTTACCTTTAAGAAAACCTGATCTTTCTCAACAGTCCAATCTAAAACATATTATATTTAATGACTGACTCACAATGGACCACTTCTTCCAGCTAGTAAGGTCTCTCTTTTGACTTGTAGCGCTGTGTCATGGGTTGTTGGCAGGGTGGTTTTTTTTTGTTTTGTTTTGTTTTTCCCAGCATGGTTTTGCAACATCTACTTTGCAGCTGTTTGTACAAACAAGGGCATATTTGCCTTTTCAGTGACTCCATTTGCATTAATGGCAGCCACACACACAGAGAGGGGGAGAATAAATTGTCCTAGGGATGTGTTCTCTTCAGGAAAAGGTTGCCAGTCATGGAGTTCATAATTCATACTCATGTTTCCAGGAATGAATGGATGAAATGAAGGTTTTATAACAGAAACATCAGCTTGATTCTCACTGTATGCCTGACTTTAAAATTAATCTTAGCAAAGCATTCAATTATTGTACATCTCTCACTTGGGGGGTGGGGGTGGAATTCAAACCAACTAGTACGCTAAACTGTGAAAATATTTCTTGAATAACATTTCTTACATTTCCTGCTCAAATTTATTTATTTATTTATTTATTTAAAGGCAGTACAATCCAGTAGTTGGAGCAGAAGGGCCATGATTCCTGGGCTCCTTTTCCCATCAGAGTCACCGATTCATTTCATGACTAATTGAGTGGACTGTTGCATGAACATTGTATTCAGTTCTCAATTTAGGGGGAACAAGAACATCAAGTTCCTTTCCTTAGTTACTGCACTTGGTCAGATGTCCTACTTCCCTAGGAGGTATAGAGGAGACACGGTAGGTTCATTTTTTGGCAGGTCAAATGGTTAATCTTAAGTAATTTCAAGTTTGTGAATCATCCACTAAGTACAAATATTTCTCATGTTTAAAATAATTTCAAACAGAAAGTGCTTCATGTGTTCCTCAGGTCCAGACCATTCCACATACCTGAGTCTGGATGCAAATGTCCAATAACCAAGCTTCATTGCTGATCTGAATGACAGGACTTCAGCTCTCCAATTTTTTATGTTTTTTTAAATCCAATATGAGACAGGGAAAAACAAAACAGAAATTTATATTGAGGGGGATAGGAAAAGCTCTGGAGACAAGTCCAACCTGCACTGCAATGGCACTCAGTACTTTTAGTGTCTTTTTTTCATTGATTCCAATTAGAAATGAACTTCAAATTATTACTCCACACATTTCTCACCTGACTCACAAGTTCTGAGAGACTGCATATAGAGAATCCAAAGCTTTTTTCTGGTCTTCTAACACATCAAAGATATTCTAATAAAGAGTTTATGCAAAGGGCAGGGATGATGCAAAGTAGGCAGCACTTTGAGCATCCAGCACTCCGTGAGCCACAGTCCTTGCCATGGCACCCTTGGGAAACGTCACTGACCAGTGTTTTCTAAAGCTCCTAAGTTCATTGATATTTTCATAATATCATTAAATACACACTATCTTACTTCTGATCTAAACAGTGCTGCGTTATACAACAATATATTATACTACAGCTGTGTACTATCCAGTTGAATGCAAGTGTGCAACTGAAATAGCTTTGTTTGCTGCAGTGCTGTATTATCATACATGACTATACCATGCAGCATTGATTTCTAAGCAATGGCATTGATTAGGAGTCTTATTTTAAAAATGCTAGCAGGATACAGCCTTTGGACCAAATTTGAATTATGTTCCCCAGCAACAACCCTTTCTTTACAGGGACTATATAATACTAGTAACAAGTAATGCTGCAGACTTCAACAAGTATTGAGGATTTACACCAGTATTACTTCAGTAGTATGAGCTTATAGCATTTTGCTCTTACACAATATGTTTTAGAATTACTATTTTTAAATGCAAACCTTTCTTTTTTTTTCCTCCTCACTAGCTAAAAATAATGCTTTTATTTCCTAAGAGTTAAGTTTATTTAATTGAATTTGACCTTTCAGAGCATACCTAGGTACAGATTTCTGCTCCCTGGAAACACAGGCATGTTCTTCACATACTGCTCTGAGTCATGCAAAGCTCTACAAGCAAGTAAGCAAACCAGTCTTGGAAGAGCACTTTACATTAAACAAATTATACACAGGAGAACAAGAATTATATATATATATATATATATATATATATATATATATATATTCTAAGACGTACATTTTTAATACCATACTTGGGGTAGAAAATCTTTACAACAGAATTGTTATGTTCTCAAGAAGTCCTCCAGATTTATCATCAATGTATCATTGCTTGACCAGTTTCCCTGGAGTCCTGCTTACTCCTTTCCAAAAATAACTTTTAAATACTTCCCCAGTACTCCTGTGCTGGTTGTGCTTTTTCTCATACCCCCAGTGGCTCCCAGGTTGGTAGAAGTCTCCTAGTTATCTTACTGCTTTGCCAACTGCATCCTAGTTTGCAAAGCAGGCTTGCTGCAGTAACACAGAAGGACCATACTTTCCTAGTTCTGGTTTCTTCCTGCTGGGAAGGCTGAGTGCACCAGTGCCTTCATCTGCACTGATCTAGCTGCAGATCCACAAAGCCTGTTGCTGACATAGCTAAACACACTCCTTTTTACACAGCAGGTGAAGAAAAAAAAAAAAAAAAAAAAAAAAAAAAAAAAAAAAAAAAAAA
>NC_048898.1:8487892-8624741 GCF_011077185.1 Oxyura jamaicensis
AAAAAAAAAAAAAAAAAAAAAAAAAAAAAAAAAAAAAAACAAGAATAGGCAGTCCTTACCTTTCTTACTACAAATTCCTTCTTTCACTCCTGGTACTTAACAAGCACCAGGAATATATATCCTCAAGTACAGAGCGACCTTTACATCACATGTTACAATAAAACGAGATTCTGTACCTAAGCCTCACCTCTTTACCTTTGGAGCATTACCTCTAAATTGGAATTAGTCGCTTACGCTTTTGATGGACTTACTGTTACAGATAACGCATGTTTTACTTTCCTCAATGGTTTGTTCAGAGAGCTTGGACTCCACCACCTGACTCAGACATACTAAGTAAGGCAGGTTCCCCTGTCAAGGGGCAGATTTATAGTCAGGGTCCAAAGCAATCCAGCACAAACACTAATTGAAGATGCACCTGTTATTCAATCACTCCACACAGTTCCTATATTTTACCAAGTAAAATGCATTTAGGAGAGATAGGAGACATAGCAGCATTTGCCACCCTTAAGTCCTGTTGCTTCATCTAAGCTTCTCTTTTCAGTCTGCACTTGTGGATTTCTTCTTAGTTAAGGGCCACCCAGGCCTAAGAAATGAGTCAAAGCCAAGGCTGTTTCTTTTGAAAGCTCAGAAGTTTTTCTATGCTGCAAACTAGCTACCAAACACCTCTGCATTATGCACATAAAATAAGTCTCTTAATAAATACATTATAGATGCCTTTTAGTGAACCTTCACCTGCCTCTAAATTCCACATTGAATAAAATTGCTACTATAGTAAAGAGCAGTTATAACAGAACACATCCCTGCAAAACCATGCTTGTTGGTACATTATATCAATTCAGTTACATCCTCTCTTCCATTTAAGAAAACAAACCTGACAAGCATACATAATTATTAACTGCAGTACTTGATTTAACAGACAGACTATTTTTCCCCTGCAACTGTTTTTCTTTTGAACCCAATATGCCCAAGACACCCAGTTTAACAAATTTTTGGTTATGTCTGATGTGTTCGTAACACAGAACTTCCCTCGTTCCTGTTTAAAATAAAAATGAAGATGTACACATGGACCTTGTGTAATCTTCTGGAATGGGTAGCTTTGCATTGTAACCTGAGCTCAATACTGTTTCCAGCAGAGGCTTTTCTGGCCCTAGAAGTGGAAGCCCTCCAACAGTGACATCTTTCTGTCTCTTTCCCCACCCACACACATTCTCTACATGATGAGAAACAAATCTATTCAGTCCTTCAGTGTCACAGATCATCATGATGATCTGGGGATGTACTCATATTTTATACATCTAGATCACTGCTCATAAAAAATCACAAGATCACAAGCTTCCATTATCTGGATACATACCCTAGCTCTGCAGGCCAACTGCAGGGCCAGCTGCCACTAGCTGGAGAATGACTCTGGAAATTTGCCTAGCCATGTTAAGGAGCCTGTATGTGCCAGCCAGCACCGCTCCCTGCCCTGAGGTCAAGCTGTGCATTTATGGCTTCTGCACGACCCCTGCCAACCAAGTGCACGGGGACAAATCCACAGCTTCTCTCATGTTCAGTGGCAGTAACTCGTCTGCTCAATTCCATCAGTAGTTGCTATTGTATTTTATTGTGCTTTGGCCAATGCAGCTCAAGAGGATGTGTTTTAAAATGCAATGAATGATTTCTTATATTTAGACTTGTAAATATTGGGGCAGAAGTTCTCTCTACCTGCAGTTAGAAGGGAATCGTGATTTTCCTTGCAGAGGGTGAGAACACCTCTCTATTGATGAAGGTGGCACCACACCAGCTCAAATGATTTTCCATTAACACAAAAATCAAACTTTCTATTGCTTATAGAGGGAAAAACAATCCAGGATATTGTCTGAGACTACAGGGGACTCTCGAACACTGATGAAGGAACAAATCCAAGAGGCAAGTGAATTTCTCATGTGTTGGTTCCAGTAACCTTGAGAACATGACTCTTGTTGCAGTGTAGTGGAATAAATCTGTTCTGAATATGTATGGATTTCATCTCAAGGCTGAACAAGGGAAAAAAAAAAAAAAAAAAAAGTGGTGCTAAGATACTTCACTATACAGCTTTACTAAACTAATTAAAAATGGAATAGTGCAATGAACAAAATTTAGTGAACAGTTACAATTAAATCAATAGGTTCAACGGATCAGATCACTAAATTAATACAGCTAAGGATAACCAAAAAAGCTCACAAAAAGAATGAGCTTTCTTCTTCACAGGAAAAATAATATATTGCTTCCGAATAATGCTTCGCAAAGAGTACACAAAGAGGATTTAAAGGAAGTAGCAGCTCCCTTTCCCAATAAGGCACCAGGCAGCACTAGCTTGTATGTAGTACATCAACCACGCTGGTATACTGTTTCAGACTTAAAGGGACAGGAAAATACAGGTGAAGAAGGAAGCCAAGCAGCCAGCCTGACTTCAGACCCAAGCCGAGAGAAGTATCCTAATTCCACGGTTGGAATTCCCTGGTTTTCAACCAATAAACTGGACTTATTGAGCTCCTCAGCAATGTCATTTTACTTGCACTTTAAAGCTTCATTGTTATCACATACTACTGCATTGTATTTATTTTTTAAATGACCAAAGGATGACCTTTAACAGCATCTTTTCAGCTTTGCTACTTAGTTCTCAAAATCTACTAATTCACTCAAGTGTTTATGTTTACTACTGCCGATTTTTTGAGGTGGCCTGTCCATCCACCCACTAATGCAACACGTAGTTATACAAAACAGAATTTGTTTACAACTGTAGTAAGACTGTTTTATAACCTTACAACGTAGCCATTCCCTCAGCAGGATTATTAATTTTGGCCTCTTTTCTCTACCTGCATGTCTATCAACATGGAACTTGTTTTATTTTTTTTTTTTTTTTTCCAAGAAGAGATAGGAAAATTACTGAAACACACACATGCATACTGCAATCAGGCAACTCCTCTCCACTCATCACAGAGCTAGGCAGAAAAGTAAGACTAAGAGCTCTCCCTTTAGATTCAAGAAGTAAAGGTTAAAACCTCAGCTTTCTATGCCTTATCTCTAGCTCACACAGTGGCCAGAAAGTCTTGGCTAGTTTAAAATGCATGTGGCCTTTTTCGAAGCTGACTTGTTAGGACCTCTCCAGTCCTTTTTCATTTCCCTACCAGTGAAAAGTTTTCTGGGAATACTCTCATAACAAGCACAGCAGAGTCTACTACTGACAGTAATGCATGTGTTAGAACAGAATCCAGCCTCTGACATCTTGCTTCTCTAACATAAACAGCAGGAGCATAATACTAATCCCTTGCTTATGATATAATGAGCACCCTCATAGACACAGACAACAGACTGCTATTCCAGGGAGCACACAATGATTATGCAGGTGTGGAGTTTGTGGGTTTGTCCCATCCCTCCTGAAGACAGCTAGAAGCCCAGGCTTTGGACTCCCTTTCCTCCCAGCAGCACTCTGGCTGGATAACAGTTGCATCCATGCAGCCCTCCTCCACACCCACAGCCAACCCCAGACCCAAGGAGGGATCCAGAAAAGCCAACGCAGCTCTCGGGGCCAGAATGTTGCAGCAGAGAGGCTGCACCAAGAAAACTGCAGTGGAAGCTCAAGTAAGCCCTAAATATCCTTTCACAGCCACAGGTCCAAATCCCAGTTCTGTAATCATTCTGTATGCATTTTGACTAATAGACAAATAGCTATTAATGAGACTATTATTAGTATACTGGTTTCATTACTCGTTAAGACAAAGAGGCAGTTTTATTCCTTTCATGACATTATCTGCTGACAAACAGTGCAAAACAATTCACAAAAGAACAAAGCTTCTCTTTGTATGTTTGCAATAATTTTTCCTTGTAAAAATGAGTATTTTCTCAAATAGAAGTATAGCAACATCTATTAGAAAGTGTCTACTTCCCATACGTAAAACTGGGCATATAAACCCTGGAATGCCACAAGCCAAACTAAGTGCTGGGAGGCACCATCTTCTTTCTTGAGACCTGAGGAAGTCTCAAATGAACTGTTACCTTTGGAAAGACGAATCTTTGCCAAGGAATCACTGGAACTGCTGATGCAAATCCGAAACTACTACATGGATATAGCCTCAACAAGGCCTTAATCAAGCTGGCAGGAGATATGCCAAATAATAGGGGTTCTTTTCTCTTTGATACCTTCTCTATTCCAAAGCACAACTTTGATTTGTCAACCTATTTTCTTCTAACAAGATGGTCTAGCTCATTACTTCTTATGTGACTAAAAGCAGCTCATTGCTTTCCTTTCACAAACCAAAAATAAATAAATAAATAATCTTAAGGGAATTATGTGAGAAAAGGTAGCGTAACTTTACAACAGAAAGACTCTCATAATGACAGCACACAGAATAATAGTCTTAAGGAAGCATAATAAAATGTAAGATGTTTATAAAAATATATATATATATCCTTCATATATCATATAAAATATATAAAATATATCCTTCATATACATGAACACCCTTTTAGATAGATTTTTCTACATTCCAATTGCTCCTATAACCATCTTTTGACATTTCTCCTGCACAGCTGGTTACACCATCCATAAGCAATCTCTGTCTACCTGGCATTATTATTATTTTAAAAGCAATTACTTTCACCTCCTTTCAGCTCAGACTTACGTTATACCAAATTGTCAGTTACCACCCTCCCTTCTAGAAAAAGAAAATCTGATTTCCAGCTGTTTGAAATCCATCCTTATTGTTAACTACGACATAATCATAATGCCCGTATATGCACATTATAGGAATACGATTAGCAGAAGACCAAAAAAAGTGGGTGCCATTTGCATTCTTGGCATCTACATTCAAATGTTAACTCACAGATGAACACAACCTTACAATAATAACACCGTGTATATTACAAAGAGTTTATCAGCAAGAGACAAAAAAGGTATTAGTTGCTTGCTTATGATTAATAAATGCAGTTAACAGAGAAGGAATATTATTCTTGCTGGGTGCTCATTATGCATTTGATAATCTCTATTTATAGGACAATGAAACATGGGGTTTATAAAATGCCATCTGTTGGTTTCTTTTTAATGCATGGAATTTCTGACAGTTCAGGAGCTGCAGTTCAGCAGTGTTGATAATGCTACAGCATGTAATACTAAAGCCTTTGGTTATGAGAACTTGAGCCATTAAACATCAAGAAACAGATTGGATAGATATGGTGAAGAGCGTATCTTCTGTCTTCTGATTTTAATCTATTTAAAAAGCAATTTACACTTTCATGTAATTGATTTCAATCAGTCATTCAAATAGCATAACACACACAAAATCATATATTGCAATGATCCACAAATGTGATAGAAGTGATTTTGTTCTTTGATCTCTCCAGGAGAAGGTGTCTCATGAGAGTAGCTCACAGAGATCTAAAACTACTACAGGCAAAATGGCAACTACTTTTTTTTTTCTTGGGAAAAAAAAAAAAGAAAAAGAAAAAAAAAAAAGAAAAAAAAAAACCACAGGCATCAAAAAGATATCTTAAATCACAGAATTAGAATCAAATCTATCCACATTAAATTTGTCAATACCTAAAGGTTGCATTGTTCTTGCATATTAGCCATGAAATTAAAGTACTCATAATGAAGGTTAATATTGGAGTATATCAACAGTAATAAGTTTGACTATCATTGACTTAACATCTAATTAAGTCACCAAATGGCCCAATATTCAGAGTTTGGTTTCCCTTTGAGCATAAGCTGCTGCTTTTAATGCAATTAATGAAATTGTGATTGATCTTTTTGTGAAATGGGTCACTCTGTATTCATATCAGCATAAAGTTGGAGGGGGTTATATCGCTGGGTAAAGGTCTAATTACGACTATTGATCCCAACAGGAGCCACAAATATGGAGCTGTTCATAGGTCAAGCAAATACAGGAAGAAATATCTAAGCTCCATAAAGGACAATTTATAATTTGGCAGTTTCTTAGGGTTATCAGCATATAATTTCTGTTTCCACCTTCAGTTGCTTCCACCTTGAACAGTCTCTGCTATTACCTCAGGTCTTCATTGTGCTCCTCTGTCACAGCCTGTCAGATAACTGGAAGTGTCAGCTCCCTGGGACAGGAACTGTCTTCTTTGCTATTTGTCTACAGCACAACAAAAAGCAGCCTGTCTTAACCAACAGGATTATAATGCTTCCCATCCCAGAATATGAGATTCATTTCTCTCATAGAGGTTAGATAAATATAAGATATTGTTGCATTTCTACCAAAAAAATGAAGTAGCTGTTTGACTATTCACAGGTCTCAGTGTTAAGACAGGTTGACATAAGTACTTCAGGTAAATTGCAAACTCTTTACAATAACTTTGCATTTGCTTTTTTTAATACACAAAGAGCAGCTCATGCTACTTGCAGCCTGGCCTCAGTCTGTCAAAGGAAGACCATGAAGCATCAAAAAAAATATAGCAGTTTCACAAAAGGGCACCAACTAACCTCCAACGTCAATCTTTTGAGTGATGTACCCATAAAGCAACCATGTGTTCTCCTCTCAAAGATAGAGCTTGCAGGAAAAACTGGAATTTAGACAGAATATTAAGACTAAGTGCAAATGGATGGGGGCTTTTGGGATGGATATGGAGAAGTTTCTGTTTGTTCCTATAAACATTTGTCAAACACTGTTTTTCTAGCAAGCCACTGTCAGTGAGCTATTCTTACAAAACTCAGGGAGTCGTACACTAAGGGAAGCTAAGTTTAGCAGATCAGGCAATTCAGTAAACCATGTCAGAACAAACCACGGCAACCTCACTTAGCTTATGAAATGTGATGCAGTAACAAGTGAATAACAGCAAGAAAAGCTGAGATCGGGAACTAAAATGCTTTCAGGTGGCACAAATAATTCTAAAATGAAAATTGAAAAACATTGCCTGTAATTTACTTAAATGTCACTACTTAAAGTTTGAACAAACGAATTTAAATGAATGGTGGTTGTCTCTAGATGCAGCAAATAAATAATCTATGTACCCTCATGTTGAAATCTGCCTTAAGTGCAAACACAAATAGATGTTGTTTCCACCTCTTTGGAAAATATATATAATCATGATTCAGCTTATGCTTGCTAATAATATCTTGTCCTTGTTAGACTAAAGGCTGCTCTTACATGGGTACCACAGAGTGCTTCGATATTAACCGTGGTATGTTTGTTAGAGAAATGTTATAGGTTGTGCAACATTTATCATTCCTATATTTTGCTTTGCGCTTTTGTGGTAGCCTACAATTCCCCCACACTTCATCTTTAAAAAGACACAGAGTTCCCTAAATTGAGCCCTAGAGTGTGATACTATCCATGCTTAGCTTAGAGAGACAGGTCCCTAGGGTATTTTGGATCATTTTAATTAAATTAAAGGTCACTAAGAAGCACACAGATTTCAGTGAGCCAAATACTGAGTGGTTTCCACTGTCTGGAACTTCTTATCAATAGGAGCACTACAATCAAAGCCTTATAAAGATTGGATTTGTTTCATTGATCTGAAAGGAAAGGTAAATACAAGCTTATACATGTCCAGAAATAAAAAAGAACCCCATTAGCACAATGCAGATTGTCCAACTCAACAGTAGGGTGCTTGGAAACATAGAAGTGAAGTACAAGGAAGTTTATTTACAGGGTGTGCTCAAACCTTGTCCAGTTGAACCACTGAGGTGAAGAGCACACACAGATCTCCCTTTGACTGAAACCTCCTCTCAGGCAGAGACCTGCTGCCTTGATCTCTCCCTCACTTCCTTTAAGGACTCCCAAAAGCTGCAAGGTGGAGCCATCTGGTTAACACACTTCCATCCCACACATCCTTTTCCCTCAGCCCCTGCACATTGCACTTTGGAACGTGCCATCCCTCAGACCTCTCAGCTTGAAAAAAACGTGACTGGGCTGTAAATTCTCCCTTTGATTACTTGCTCTAAACAGAAAGGATGCAGGGATGTGGCAGCCCAAACAGCTCTTACAGCCACTACTGCTTTACATCCTTAATCATTCCCAAAGACAGTTTCATTATGGGTCTCTATAACTCAATGACCTTTTATACACAAGTACTTCTTTCAGAGTAAGCAATATTAACTGTGGATCAAATGAACTAAGGTAAAAAGATAAAGTACTTCCTATCCTAAGAAATGAAAAATAGATCTTTTCAAAATAGGAGTGATCATAGTATAATGGCTTAAAGAAAGATTTTATTTGCAAGTCTGTAAAAGATATTTTTTATTATTTTTTTAACTGGGAATCTCCTAGTTAAAGGAATAATTTAAAAGAATTTACTTCAAGAGGAGGGGAAAATATTAAGATTTCAAGGATGTAGCTTAAATGGATGAAGCAACACTAACACAAGTATGTTGGAAGGAAAATTCTGAATGCTTATCGATAAATCCGCAACATAATCATATTGGTGCAAATGCTCCCTCTGTAAACAAACAAGTTAGATAATGACTGAGTTCCAATAGTAACCTTAAAAGGTCTACATCCAAAACTCTTATCCCAACAGAAATGTGCAACAGTTCACATCTTGAAGTCCAACCCAGGATGCTTCATAAAGGAATATTCTATTTAACTGGATATATGTCTCCACATAATGGCATATTTGTTTATTTTATAGCAATACAGAACCAGATTTAGGTTTAGATATTGATCAATGGGAATCCAGCAGTATTTGGAGTATTTGGTTATTGAGTTCAGATTTATCTCTAGCTATGGCAGATACACAATCAGGACATTTTGTAACTGCCTTTCAAAACCTTATTACAACTACATGGTTCAATACTCTTAAAATAAGTAGTGCATCATCAACTAAGTATTGAAATAAACATTTCACCACCCTACGCATCATCAGCCTCATTTCAGTGCCTGGTAGGTCATCAACATTTTGACTCACAGCCCAATTTCAGCAGTGCTAAGTGTGTAAGTTCTAAACATCTTAGATTTGTTTCACAGACATTCCTCATCATGAACAGCAGGCAGAAGTGCAGGAGGAACACCATAGTCAAGTACTTTGGCTTGGTGACAGCACTTAATGCAGAACACTGAGTTTTGCATGATGTTCCACAGAATGTTTTCTAACAGGCATGGTCAGTTTAAATTTCTAGGCTAAGATAATAATAATAATAATTAATAATAACTGAGGAAATTTAGCTCTCTTTTTTAAGTCCCTGAGGTAATGTCATATTCTAAAATTCTTAAGTGAAATAATTTTCCAACAGTACTTCCAACAGTACTTCACTGAAAGGTTCACTTTTCCCATTTGTACTTCTCATGATGAAGTCACTACATTACCACACAAATGTGCACAGCATGATCAGGTAAAGCTTAAAGGTAAAAAATGCACTTTGCTAATGAAAAGTAGACTGTACATAACAACACTTGAAATAATGCTACCTTTACTATGCAAGCCCCCAAAGGAAACAAAAGCTGGGATGTTTTTAGTGTATTTCTGTTCATGATATTTCCAGGCTACCTCACCAATGTGACTATGATGGTACTGCAATGGCCAGAAGGAAGACAAGGAATCTTCTGAGACAGCTCCCAGCTCCTGGCTACTCCACAGGCTCTTAGCCTGTTCCAGCTAAGTGTTAGTCGTTCACTAAAATCTGGGGAATGCTGGGGGAAAAAAAATGGTTCAGCATCTTTTCCACTAGATCCTTGTAATCTCTTTCTACAGGTGTCCTAAGGATAACAATCAATCCCCTGCCATTAGCAACTCAGCAAAGACAGGTTGAATATAGTTTTGAAAGAAGCATACTCCAGAAGTCATCACCAGAGTATCATAAAATAACCGACTAGCATCTCAACTCCTCTTTCTAATGCAGACGGTAAAACTGCTCTTAGTACATTTCTTCCATGCACTTGACCCTTGGGATCTAGGTATGGACTTAGAATAAGCCAAAGGACTTCTTAGTTAATTATCTCTTTCTAGTGATGGATGAGAATCAGATGCCTTCTAATAATGCTGCTATTATTAGCTTGATTGGCTGCCTTTGATACTGTCACAGAAGCATACAGGTTATCTCTAATCTGATTTATCTTGTCCAGAAAATAAATTGACTTCCTTAGAGTAGGAAGGCCTCAGAGTTGAGTCACCTACACACTTCAACAGGCAGCAATAGGGCCTGTCCTTCAAGTGAGAAATTGAGCTCCAGTAGTAAAGCTGTTCATTCTTTCTGTTCTTCCCACAAACGGCAGGAAGGATGGAGGTGGGGAGAGGTGAGTTCAAGTTGAATTTAAAAAAAAAAAAAAAAGGAAAAAAAAAACATAGTGCATTTTTTTTTTTTTGAATACTAAATGTCAGGCTGAAACTTTTTTTTAAGCACCAAGTAAGGTGGCCTAAAAAAAGTTATCTGTATTTTCTTCCTCTCCCCTTCAAAAAAAAAAAAAGAACATGGAGTCACACCAAGGGGCACAAATTGTTTCAGTTGACTCGGTCATACATTTTCAGGGGACGGGAAGATTTTCAAAGACAGACTTGGCACTTACATTACTGCTTATTTATTTATATATTTAGAGTAGTTTCATTCTTTTCACTTCCGATGTTTCTGCTGGTAGTCACAGACATGGTCCTTTCTTCCACAAGAGGTTTCACAGTACCAGTGGAAGTGGCTGGTTTGTGATGAGGCTTCAGCAGGACACATGAATGCCAACAGTTTTTGCATCCTGACTCACCTCATCAGACTTGCACAGTGCAGCTCAGGACAACTGTCCATGCCTCACTGAAATATAGATGCAGGTGAAAATGAGACATCCACCATTCAAGTAAAACTAAAGAAGTCACAGTGGACTGGTGGAAAACAGCCAGAAGTAGCTGTACTCCTCCAAGAAAAGGGACTGAATCAGTGAGTTAATTTTAGCCTTCATATTACAGCGACAGCCTGGTCAGCTTTTCCTACCATCTGTATTTTGAACGCAGACCTTCTCGCCATTACCTATACTTTCATCACCTCAAGACTGAGGTGATTAACAGCACGTCCCAGATGGGACTTCATCTGAGAATCATCAAATGATTGAATCAGAGTTAGGTACTGCACTGCCGTGTGCTGATGCCAGTGCTCAAGTAAAGGCTCAGACTGCCTTCAAGTACCAGCTCAAGTTGAAGGCGCTGATCAAGATCTATTCTGTCTTACACACCAAAGCTCATCTTTCAAATGAAATCATTTTGGTCTATCTGCCACTTTCCAATGACTGTGGTCAGACAAGACAAGCAAGTCAAATGTTGCTTCCATACACACACCTGTGCCTGCCCACGCGGACTAGGCATCCTTTAGAACTGTCCTCTTTCCCTGGGGAATTTCTGGCTAACTTGCAGAAGACAACAACATTTTAAGGCTTTGGAGAAAGGAAGTTTGCAGTTTTCAGAAAAAAAAAAAAAAAAGTAGAAGGGAAAAAGGTAGAAGGGAGTTTCTCTAAGTGCTTGCTGGTTGAATTCTCATCCAAATGATTACAGCCACGGTGCAGAGAGTGTGTTGTATTATGATTTCTTAGAGCTTCGCATAGGTGTTTCATTTCAAATCCAAAATAAATAGAGTTGCCTTAAACTAAGTCTACTCTTAACATGCAATTTAGAGTGCATGCTAACACATTATCTTTGGGGTTTTTAATCAAAATATAAAATTCACGGTAACCCAGATCTGATATTTTATGCAGAACTATTTCAAGAAAACCTTGCAATAATGCATCTGGTTCATCTGCTCCCTTCCCGATAAATACCAAGACCTTTTTATAAATAGAGACATTTTGGTTGGAAGCTGAAGAGCTGCAGTGCAACAGTGCCATCCCCTGTCTGAAAAAATCATTGTCTCTCTTTCAGAGAAGCTAAGGATTAAAATTCTCGACCAATGCCTGCTGTATCTAGGTGGAAGGTTACATGAGAACAGCAATATGAGAGCAATGTGTGCTGCATCACAGCAATACTGCTGGCAAATTGCACCGTACAAGCTAAATTCTGAAAGTCCTTTCTAGTTAGCACCATCAACTTTACATCAAAGAAACTTGCATGAGATTCCATGGATTTTACATTTAAACTCAGTTGTCAGAATTTTACCCAGCATACAATCTGGGGGAGGGGAAGCCATTTGCATCCTTTTGTGGAAGGCAGCAAGGAGGAGATTCCCATTTTTGTGCCTCTATCCTACTGCTTCGCATGTTCACTCTTGTTTCTACCGTAAGCAAGGAGCACTTATCATTAAAAGCCTATGAAAGTACTGTAGCAGCAATAACACCTCCCAGATCAACATACTTAGTTCAAAACCTGAACTGGAATTGCATATTATATGGAATTACATATCACATGAAGTAGTATAACACAAACCGGGATTCCAAAGAAAATTAATTGGAAGGAGAATTATGCCCAAAGGTGTTTATCTCCAGGATTTCTGGATTCTTTTTGCATACTTAACCAGTACTTTTCATTTACAGGACTCTCAGAGGGACTTTAATTGGTTAAGGGCACAGGCAGGACACATTTACTCTGACTTTTTCTTTTTTGCCTATTTTAGATGCTAACTTTTATCCTTTTCACTGTAATAGGACAAGATCAATAAGAAAGCAAAACTAAGCACAGAGCTGGCCATGAAATTGGTCACGCGCAGTTAACAATTCCCTGTACTTGGTAGCAGAAATTCAAGCTGATTGTTGCTTGTGAAAGTTAGGAAGTAGCTTGCTAGTATCTTGCTAACAACTTTAGTGCCATCTACAACTGCCTCATCCTCTGGAGGTTTAAAGAGATGGATCCTGACTTGATATCCAGGTTTGCAAGGGGGTGGGGAGAAAAATACCCCACATAATTAGTATACTGCACTTCCTAAACATCTCAAATTAAGTGCAAGTACAGGCAGAGCTGTTTACTTAACCTCCTCCAATCTTCTCTTCTTCCAGTATAACACTCAGTCCTGTAAACCTTCCTCACAGCAAGCCTTTCTTCCAAAGAGAGGGAAGCTTTCTCTCTTACATGCTATCGATCCTCTACTGCAGGCTACCGTATGATTATTTTAAGGGAACGTTAAACTTCATATCTCAGAGGTTGTTTATCCTGATTACCCTGTTTCTATCAACAGAGCTCAAAACCATCCTTAAAGCAGCCACCGGTCTGTTCTGTCATGTTTTTCATATCATCGTTATGATGGTCATTTCCGCCAAACAAGGACAGGGAACTACAGCCTTTTAAATCACTGGAGTTTGAAGTACTGCTTCTTTCATTTAGGCTCTTGGGAAACTGGTGCTGCAAGGTAACTACAGGTTTTGCAATTCTTATGCAGGTCACTGCAATTCCTTTACCTGATTAGAAATAAATGAAACATCCATGACCTGCCTCTCCTGGACTTATCTACACTCACAGTGACCCTACTCGAGGCAACCAGTGATGGGACTCCACTGGGGCCTGACCATCCCTGCCTGTCAGGTCACACGTCCTTTTCATGTTTCTTCGCGGCAGCAGACGAGAAGCATACCAGGAAGAGCAGAAAAGAAATCCCGCTCTTAATTCACTGCTGTCCCTATATCATTTTGATGAAACCTCAGCTTTCTCCTTCGTGTCTATTGACCTTTGCAGTAAAATGATCTACATACCTAGCCAGCATTCCAGATTCACCTTGCTTAATGCTCCACCTGCAGTCTTTGAGCTGCAGCTCAAAGCTCAAAGTCACTCCATGCAGGAGATGATTAAAAAAAAAAAAAAAAAAAAAAAAAAAAAAGCCTGAAATAATTTATTTCTTATTTAAGAAAATAAAAAATGAAGTACTGAAAAAATAAAGTATTTCATGAACCCAAAATACTTCATTTGAACCTTACCTATACTAGAAGCAGCATCTGATGGCAACCTAACATTGGAGCACACACAAAGCAAGTCAGCTTCCACTTTGTTGTGAACAGTTTATTATAATTAAAACTAACAGCTAGAGCCTGATCCACAAGTCATGGTGAAGAAAAAAGTCAAACCTCTGGAGTTAGTAAATTGCCATTTAGCTCACTTTTTAGGTAAACTAGTTAACATTACCCTAGAGATGACAAGTTATCTCTGCCTTTTGTGAAGGTTGAGGTGGTGTCTCCACCTTCAAACCATTTGTAATTACCTTGAGTTAACTATTTTTAGCTAAATATTGTTTTTAACTGCTGTAAAAGCTCATAGTAGCAAGTATCTTTGTCTAGCATGAATTTAAGATCATCTTACCCAAACAAGCATGAATCAATGATCTCTCTTACCCAAGAAAGAAACCTACAGACAAATTGAATGACCAAGAATTAGCTATGCCACCTATCCCAAAGAGGTAGGTTCAGAGCATTATAATTAAATGAGGAAACATTGCTACAAGAGTCACCAGGGGGTGCTGTTAAAAATGCTCATTTTACTAGAGGAATAACGTTCTTTGAAGAGATCCTGTCTTGTCAATGGATGCAAGAAAACTCCCTATCTGTCTTACAGATGATCTCAGCAAGACTGTGCTGGGAGGAGGAAGACTTAGTAATTCTACCAAATTTCCTGAGGGAGATTTACTTATGATGTGCTTCTGAGCACCATTGCTCCTAAACTTGAATTTATAGGAAGCTCTGCTTACCTTACACTAAGAAAATATACAGATTTTTTCTCTAATATACGGAAAAATGACTTAGGAAACCCAAGCTACAGGCTAAAACTGAGTAATGTGTATCAACTACTACAGAAAGAAGCCCAAGCTGTGTCCTGGACCCAAGAAACCTCAAAACTATTTCCATCAGTTTAACTGAATTACCTGGTTAGTTCTGAGGCTGACTTCTCCCTGTAGCGTTCCTTAGTAGAATATACATACTTAGTAGCTATTACACAGAAAAGAGATCATTTTCTAAGATATGGGATAAGATTTTTTTTTTCCCTTAAAAAGGTCATTACTTTCACAGTTCTAACTACAAGTTACCAAACAGTATTTCACTGAAGAAAACACAGAACTGGAGCCTAGACAGAACTGCAGCTTTTCTTAGTTGTATATTGTGAATCATGCTGTGCCTAAAAAATTGCCCTAGAAGCTGGCAAAGGCATGAAAGACCTTTATCTCTGTCTGATTAGGATACTTGGAAACACCTTTTTCCAAAGCAACTGATTTTCTTTCTACTCCCTAGAAATAGCACCTGAACCAATTGGAGTGGTTAAATAAAATAAAGATATTTAGATACATGATGATAGCAAGTCTTCTTTGGCATCTTCCATGGTTACTTTAATGTACATGACACAACTAACAAATAAATCCTAAAGAATTCCATCACCTTAATAAAACTGAAACATGCTTTAGCAGGGAGAGGTAAAGTGCAGGACATGTTCCAGCAGATCTCCTGTTATATATTCATTGCTGCTATTTGCAAAATGAAGAAAAGTACTTCCTAAAGAAACATCCATATAAATTTTATCTGGGCAATTCATTTCAATACTCAGGTGATTCTGGATAGATTATTGTTATTTTTGCACTGTGTATAACGAGGTATACTTAACGTTAGTTCTCTAATAGTATGGTTTCCTTCTAAGCTCAAGGAATCTTGCTGGCAGAGCTTAGCCTTCAAAAGATGCTGAGATAAAGCCAGCAAGAAAGATGAGTAAAATATTCTACAAGTATAGTATGTGCCTCTCTATGTTCCATCGTTAAAATACCTATATCATACTGTCAGCCACAGATTCTGCTACAGAAAACAAAAAATAAGAGTTCCTACCTAGAATGTACTAGCACTACACAAAAAGGGAAGTACAACAAAATGGCTTTTCTCTGCCGCCAGAAAGTTTGTAATATACATTTTAAGAGTGCACCAGATAGAATAAGCCAATCCAGATTCAAGTGGCAGGCACCGCCTCCACACACAGAGCAGTCATGCTACACCTATGTACAGTGCCACGGGGTCTTTCAAGGTTTCATAAAAAAGGTCAAGGATTTCACTTTGTGTGTTGTCTAGACATGAATGTGCTGTGTGACAAAATAAAGAAGAACGCAGCCCTTCCAAGACTGTGTACAAAGCCTCTTGTTAACCCTTAACATCACAGCAATTTGAAGTCTGATATCTTTTGGCCCTGGCTGGAAATACTTACCTCTCCTGAACATCAGGTTTGCAAGTACCCGATATAGTATCATTAAAGATACTACCACACTTTTGGCCTTGGCCAGTGGCACTGTCAATCTCCATACTATGCCATCAGTCTGTAGCTGCTTCCCATTTAAGGAACTCCAGATCATCCTAAAAGCACACTGGATTGGATAGAAAGACTTTCTTTTAATAATAATAATAAAAATAATAATAAAATATTAAAAGCACACCTCAGTTGTTTCAAAGATTTTTTTTAAACACACCCTACTTAACTTCCTGTCTTGTTACATGTGTCTCTCCCACCTGCTCACTGCTAGCATTTAATTAACAATCTTCACAGTTTGCTGCTCACACTTCTCAGCAAGTCATGCTTTTTCTTTAAGCCTCTGCTGACTCACCTCTTCGCAGCCTCTCTTTCATGCTGACAACAGCTCTCTTCTTTCCAGTTAACCTCATTTAGGCCAGTTTCAACACAGCTCCATGCTCAGACATTAAGACAGACTGCTAAGCAGATCCAAACAACAGGAATGGTTAAAGCCATACTGAATTAAAAGCCTCCAGCATTAACTGTTTTAGAAATGGTGGGTCATCTTCATTTTTACTTTATTTTTAACTTATGCCAAAGCCAACTTTCATCCCATGACTTCACTGTTTCTAAAAATAAAGACAGACCTGTAGACTATACATATAACACTAAATCATATGAATTAATATCTAAACGATCAGTGGGAAGTTAGAGCAACAGTTTCCATAGAGAGAAGTACTTGGGAACAAAAGTTCTTTGAAAATTATTTTCTAGATGGTCAATTTTAAGAGCAAAGTCTACTGAGAGATGTCTTGCAGGAACAACTGTTGTGCTGCCTCCTGCCTGACAATAAATAACTTTGGATGGCAGTAAATGAGCCTATGGGTCCAATATTAAAGACCCTCAAATCCTTAAAATGAGAAAGAAGGTTGCTCTCTTCTCGGCTGAAAACATCCAAACCACAAATGGAAGAAAATAACCTAGCCCCTAACTGGGGGCTGTTCCTAACTGGGGAGCTATAAGTCTTTTTCAACAGTTATATTCTGCAAGAAAACAAGCATGACCCTTTATGGCAAAGTACTGAAGCAGCACATTGCTCTCCTTTTACTCTTTATAATCCCAGTACATGGACTAACCAGTTTCTCAGGATTGCAAATAGCCTATGTTTCTGACTACACTGGAATAATAGAGGTAGGAATAACAGGGGTAATTAAGTATCTTGGTACCATCCTATGCCTTCAGACCCGTATATGGGTCCACAGAAGAAAGTCAAAGCCACTAAACTTTACAAGAAGTGTGATGTGGAAATATGGATCAGCTGCTGATGCTTGCTAGTGCAAGCCCAGCCTTTAAAGGAAGGTTACACCCAAATGTAGAATACCTCCAGTTCTGTTATACTTGATAGATGTTTATTCAGTCCATACACATATAATTGAGTATGAAAATTCCCCCACAGATGAGAAGAAAAAAGTATCCAAGCATTAGCCAAACTGTAAAGGCTACTATCCTACTCCATTCTAACGGAAAAAAAGCATCCCATAAACTCTGTACCCTAGAACAGAGATTTTAATACTACTCTTGAGGATGATGAATAGCAAGCTCGTGACAGGACGAGGGGGAATGGGCTAAAGTTGCGCCAGGGGAGTTTTAGGTTAGATGTTAGGAAGAGCTTCTTTACTGAAAGGGTTGTGAGGCATTGGAACAGGCTGCCCAGGGAGGTGGTGGAGTCACCATCCCTGGAAGTCTTCAAAAGACGTTTTGATGTAGAGCTTAGGGATATGGTTTAGTGGGGACTGTTAGTGTTAGGTTAGAGGTTGGACTCGATGATCTTGAGGTCTCTTCCAACCTAGAAATTCTGTGATTCTGTAATGCACTTAAATAACCTTTGAAGCCTTCACTCGTAACACTTACTATAAAGCCTAGCACATAGAGTTGTATAGATACTGTTTTCCTTCCATTTTAAACAAAATGAATCCCCAAGCTACTCTTCAGAGATTCTCAAAGCCATTTTCAATCATGCTCACATGCACATCAGTTTCAAAGCTGTCATTACATACGCTAATTTCAACTATTGATCTAACACTTCACATAGCCTAACACTGCATTTAGCTCAGTTTTCAGTCCTTGTGATACATCCCAGAAACTGAGTGAAAATAACTCTTTGCTATGGCTTTTGAGCACAAAGCACAGGATCCAATGTTTAAACTCAGATGGCAATAAGTACAAAAGCCCTCTTAAGCTTTGTGTGCTGGTAGAGTCACCTTCACATGCTGGCATCTCTGAACATAACTGCAGCTGGCAACTGCAGCTCTTACTTTTCTCTCAAAGCGCATCATGAGCAAATGTTGTCAGCAAAGAGAGTAGCTCCATGTTCTCCATCCAATCTTCTCTATACTTCTCCAAAACACATTGGGGGGGGGGGGGGGCCCGGCCAAAAAAAAAAAAAAAAAAAAAAAAAGGACAACAGTCACTGTTTTGCAATCCCTCCTTAAAACCAAACACGAATATTCCAAAACAAACCAAACTCAAAAAGCGTTCCACCAAGCTCCTTGCCAAGCTGTGAACATCTATTCATAATATGCTCCTCAAATAAGCTCCTGAAGGACAGGGGTGAGTGGAGAAATTAGGACCCTGTAGACAGAATGCACTCAAACAAGACAAAAATGAATTTGACCAAGAGTGTTATAAAGCAATTCAGAATCTCTCCACCTTATTCCCAAAAATATAAGAGCAAAGGTCAGAGTGACCACCTTTAAAAAAAGGTGGGTGGGTGTCAGGCTTCTTGATTTTATGACTGCTTTCTAAACTTTCCTCAAACCAAATGCTCTTTGTTCTACAGGAGACCTTTAAGATGAACTCAGCTGGTTACTTACACGCTCCTTTAAATTAATATATACGGGAGATAAAAAGCAGTTGTCAGCCTCAAACATACTATTTGTGAATCTATCATAGAGTAGGCCCTCTGACATTGGATGTTTTTATTTAGGAATGAGAATCTTAAGGAATAGGAGGGAGTATTTGTTTCTTAAGCAGTCTGAAACAAGACTTTAGATACAATGAGTCACACTTACTTCTTCTTTCAGATAAACTTAACTTTAAGTAGTCTTTCTGTACCAAAAAAAAGGTCAAATTTGTGCTCACTTCTAACACCAAAGAAACATGTTGAGACTACATTTTTATCACAAGTTAATAGGTATTGAAGTTTGTCTTCTCCAGAAGACACAAAACAAACTGTCAGGATACTCTGCAAAACTAAAACTTAAACAGAAAATTAAGAAAACAAGCACAAAAAAAACAACCAAGTTTACCCACAGTTGGATGATGGCAACCTGAACACTCAAAGGTGGTTTTCTACTCCAGGGAACAGAGGGAAGGAGAAATAGTACATCGATAGTAGTATATATACAACAGGATCATTTTCATGCAACTTATTTTTTACCTCAATTATGATACCGACAAATGTTCACATCAGAACAGCTCCAGCCTTGATGAAAACACACTTTATCACATAGTATATGCACATAATTTACCCTGTCACTTCAGAAATGGCGTTTGCTAAGTATTAGATCTATGCAAAAGTCATGATAATCAAGTTACAGAAATTGAGCACTCTTTTCTACCCATAAATACAAAAAGACAATGGAGTTTCCAAGCAACAATTCTGCTACTGAGACCTGCAAATGCTAGAGCAAGAGCAAGAGAAACTGCAAAATTCAACAGATGGTAACTGAAAGCCCCCACTTAACCACCCAGAAAGTGTGTTTGCCTCTGTAAAGGTAAAACAGAGCTGGAGCTCCATTGTATGTATCTTCCAAAAATCTGTTTTACAGGTGTACCCTAGTGCACTGCAGAGGTGCTATAGACTGACATGGCCCCAGACCAATGCCCTTTCTGTTCATGGGACAACCTTCATCTGGACAGAAGTAACCCTAGCTCCCTGACATAGTCTGCTGTACCAAAGGAACACAGCTAAAAGGGATGCAGTACTCCAGCATGCAAACCTAGCGAGGGTACTCATGGGCTGCATAATCTCTCTGAGATGCAGTTCTCCACAAGGTCTTTTAAATTATTCTGTTCCACTAGACCTGCAGATATCGCACGCCCTGACTCCACTGCTCAGTACAGCCGTTACGGCTGCTCCATCCTGCTGCTTCCGTGAGGCTACTGTGGAAGAAGCTATTCTCCCCAGTCACGCTCATGTTTTGGTTATAACTAAAAGGCTTTTGCCCCTAATTTAGAAAAATCACTAATTTAGTAGGTACCCCTTCTCTCCAAGCTCTGGCCTGTCTCTAATGATATAAAATTTATGATTTGGAGTACTCTTAACCTGTTAAGCTAGAGGCAGAGATCAACAATAGATTGTTGACTATGTGGGCCAAAATACCAAGAGAATACTCAATCTAGTTTAGTGGCCTCTCAGCCACCTGGAGTGAACATTTCTACACAGTTTTGTTGTGAGAAGACGATAATGATAAACGTCTACCATCTATCAGGCAGTGATGATTACTTTCTAACCAAAAGGCAGTTTTCTTATTTTGAGACAACGTAGTAGAGTTTAGCTTATTCCTATTGATTAACATTAGAGCAATCGCTGCAGATATGGATGGTCTCCCAAACATGGGGCTTTTTCAGTAGGGTGAATGTAGCATATATCCTCTTTCTACAGATCTGGTACTGGAAAAAAAAAATAATAAAAATCCTCAATCGTTTGAAATAGGGGAACGCGATGTGAGTTACAAGAGAGATGCCAGTATCTCTTAAAATCTCCTTCTCCTTTCCTAATTTATGCTTTCTTTAGAATTTTTGAAGGAACCAGAACTGGAATCTGAAATAGAGAGGAAGGGGCAATGCAAAGGAGCCTAATCAGACTTCCCAGCAGGAACTACACAGACAGAAATACCCAGTCTTCACCTCTGCAGATTACAGCTCTGGACCTCAGTTATATAAGGACACACATGCAGTTTTGCCTCACACCTATGTGTAGATTTTTCCTCCTCAAAAATCAACAGGAGGACACAATGCAGGAACTAAATCAAGAAGCCCACAAAATATTTGATTGAACTGGGGCTAATTTTCCCCTTTTCCGCCCCCCCCCCCCCCCCCCAATCACCTTTTCCTATTTTAGAGAGGAAAATGACCTTGACAGGATCAAACAATTGTTAATCCCCTCCAGATTTTCACTTTTCTCTTTCAGATTAGAAGCAGCACTGTTATTTTAAAAACAGACTAAATGGCGGTGTAAAAGACAACAGATATTGTAGCTCTGCTCACAGCACAGCAAACTAAACAGGATTTGAATTCTCCGCCTTCAAAATACGAAGTAACTATAAATCCCAGTAGGAGAAGGCCATTTGCTGACAGAGACTAGATAGCAGGTGTTAAATTACCTACTGTGCATTGCCTCATGAATACAAATGTATTGAGAATTACCTTCCAAAAAATAATAATAATCCAATAAAGGAATAGAGTTCAAACTGATTCACTGGGGAATTATGTAAACTAGCCAAGATAACATCTGACAGATCATAGCTGAGTTTCCATACAGACTAGCTAGAGGATATTTGCTAGAGAATCTTTCCTATCACATTAATACACATGTAATACAAGACTGATTTGCACAAACACCACATTTAGATAACACACATATTAACACACATACATGAGGATCCCTACAAATAAACAAACAATTCCCACTTATTATTCAGCATATATGCTCTTACAGAAGAAATTGCATCCCCATGCCTGTTCTTATTGCATGCACACATGTACAAACCCTGAAAAGCCAACGTTTGCTAAATCCACTTCTCCAGACAGGAAGAAGAGAATGTGTATTAAATATGTCCACAATGTACTTGTCACCATGCGGCAACAGCTTTTTTCTAAATGGGTAACACTGTAAGAATCCATCTTGCAGGTTTTCTCTCATCCTGATAAAATAACCCTCAGTAGTGTACTAATCAAAATAATATATATGATTCCTAAACCAGTCATATAGATAAGCTTCCAATCCCCTCTTGTGGATAAAAGTGCTGCAGCTAGGCAGACATAATTTGTAATGTGCAGGTATAACTCTGCAACGGCAGTTACATCTGAAGAGTGACAATAAAAAGACATCCTTCAAGAGCTGGGGTTGTCTATTTTCAAAAGGGTTGCAGAGAGAAGAAAAGGCAATTGGAGAAAGCAGCTGTTTATAAAACATTTGCAGGTTATTCCTGCAATGCCCTTCAGTAAGAGATCACAAAAAAGCAGTCCTTTTCTATGGAGAAGACTGTGCCTGATGTCTCCCTGGTTACATTGTGCAGTGCCTCACATTATTGTTTCAGCATTTCTTAGCTTTTTGCCCCTGCAGAGGTCTAGGAATCTTCCCTGAAACTACTCACGCATTTCTGCAATACCATTTTTTAATCATGCATCCAATACATATTTGTTTTTGTTAGTGCCACTGACCAAGTGATATTTGATAAACAATGAATACTGCAGCATAGTTTTCTCTTCAATCAAACCATATAAAAGTCCAATCCAGCAATTTAATCTCCTTTTGCTGTGAGCTGTCTAAACACAGTGCTTTTTAACAAGACAGTTTTGTTCTAAAAGTACACACTCAATCCAAGTCTTGTCATTAATTTGAAAAATTACATGCATGATTCCCAGTCCCTGGGAAACATGAAGCTATCTTACAACTATTCTTTAGAACAGAATTTCTTTTAAACAGAGTTGGAATGATCACTGACACGATAGCTGTCAAAGCTGAAAAATAAAATTTAAGATCCATCAAATGGTTTCTTGATTGGATTCCATTTTTTAAAAAAGTTTGTTTTGGTTGTTTGTTTTGTTTTTCGAGACATGTCCAGATTCTAATTTTAAATTTGAACAAAAGTTAAACATCTCAAAACTAATTACTTGGTAACAGCTATTGCAGGCAGGGGTACCACTGCATTAAAAAAAAAAAAAAAAAAAAAAAAAAAAAAAAGTTTCATTTTTTCCAAACTTCCCTAAAGTAAAAGAACTTCACATACTTGAAGCCATGTGTAAATTATCTTTATGCTTTATGCACACAGGGTCAGTTGTCAGTGACCACAGCATTTGCTACAGACTCTGTTCAAGCACAACATAGCTAACTAACTGCTGCACCCCAGGTCTGCCACTCTCCACATTTACATCCATGATGCTTAGGGAAAATCCCTCAGGACAAGGTGCTCCTATGTCTAGGACAGGAAAGTCAACCCAGGGCAGTCTGGAAAGGCAGAGGCCATCGCAGAAACGTGGGGCAACCTTCCAGCAGCAGCAGAGGGGGCAAAGATCCACCTAACTTGTTATAAAATGGAACCTCAGTTTATTGCAGGGATTGTGTTACACACCTGCTGAAATTCAACAGCCCCTTCTAACCCATGATTCTGCAAGAGACTTCTCTCCACATATTACATAACAAACTCACTAGATCCTCAGATCAAGAAGCTTTGTAACACTGACTGCTGTCACAGACTTATTCTGTCTCAAAAGCTCAGGTTGGTGGTGGCTGCAGTGTCATCAGCCTCTTGGTAAAGAGGGCTAGCAATCAGCAAAAGACCCCTAACAGCTGGTCGGTGGTAATGAGTTCTGCTGGATTCAAGCTGCTGATCTGCTATGGAAGTGAAAGTCTCTGTACTATTTCACTAATCCTTCAAGCAACCCACTGTGCCTATTCCCTCATCTCCCACCCCCTCCAGTAGAGACGTTAGGCAAGGACAGACTGAAACTTTGCCCCAGGAAGTTCCCTTTGAAGTTACACACCATTGATGCATTATGTAGAAATCCTTTTTATTTGGACCTGTAAAAGTCAAACTCTCTCCTGACCTGAAAATATGAGCAGAAGACCTTTTGAATTTTTCATCATGGAAACTCATTGTAACAAATTAACATTTAAATTCATTTACCTTCCCAACCAAATTTTAAAATGTCAAGTATTTCACACAAAATGTACCACCACGCGGAACATTTCTATCCAACAATGTTCGAGTGCTTTTCAGAACTATTCAAAACAAACGATCAATTAATGAGAATGGCATAATTTCCTAAGGTCTTATCTAACCAGACAGTGAGTGCAAAAACTGAATTGTCATTTAGCAAAACAGAAAAGTTTAAGTCTAAACTTTAATTTTATCTTTGTTTGGGGCAAAAAGAAATCCCATGCACACACATGAAAAAATTGTTCAAATGCTTCTGTGCTCACACCAGCAAAAGATCAAGGGGCTACTTTAACTTAACTTTCAGTTTTTCAGGGTATGGTTACAAGAGGAGTTTAGGAATGTGAGGAGGTGGGAAAAGAAAACAAAAACAAAGCAACGATACCAAGCAAACTCTTCATTCTCAACACCTGTAAACCCAAAAGTGGAGAATGAAGGCAAAGATGTCTAGAAGCTCACAGGACATGCAGAATTACTTCATGCTAACTGGGACACAGTTGTTCATCTATCTGGGAATTTCCTGCATGGTGACAGACCATGTAACTCCACTTGAAGTCTGCAGAAATACTTCAGTTCTCTCATCTGCCTTTTGGTTTTGTACTGAAACATCCCAGATGAAAGTAGAAATTGGAATTACTGTGGTAGGAGATCGGATCTCAAAATCTGATATGCCCCCCCGCACGGTGGACAATTTGTCTTAATTAAATGGAACACACGAGCAATTGTCAGTGCTTCAGTTATCCCTCAGAGTATGATCATACAGTGATGAACCTGAGCTGAAGACCAGAGCAATACCGTGGGAGCACTAACGTGATCACAAACCACCAAAAGCCTCCATCCTCCATGCAAATGTGGAGAAACCTCCTCACAGCCGTCGTATTCACTTGCCCTCCAGTCAGGTTCACAACCAGTGAAACTATGCTGCTCATAACAGGCAAGGAGCTAAACTGAGCTGAGGTGCAGGATATATTAGTCTATAGAGGAAAGGAAAAAAAAAAAAAAAAAATCAGAGCAAAGACTTCTGAACTAGCAGTGAAATCGTACAGAAGATCCAGATTTATTTAAACAATGAAAAAAAAAATGCTGAGTTTAATATATAGTAAATACAAATTTCTGTTTTCATATTGAAAGCTCATGTCCCAACTAAAAGAGGAATCCAGAAGATAATTGCTCCAGCTGGTGGGGTGGGGGAGGGAGGCAATAACAGCAGAGAATTTGAAGTGTGACAGCCTAGGTACCTCCAGATCCTCTAAAGTAAATATGCAGAACTCTGATGGGCTTTTGTTGTGCTACCAGTTATCTCATCAGATTCCTCTTCAGAGTCAGGAGGTGAAATACTTAATCTTCTCATTATAAGCAAAAATGCAGTTGATTTTTCTTTTGATCCTATCCCATACCTGAATCCCCCATAATTCAAACAGAAAAAAAAAAAAAAAAAAAAACATTCAAATAATCTAGTGTGATTCTCATTCTCTGTTCCAGAAACACATCAAACCCAGGTAATTCCGGGGCCTTTTTAGCTATCTGAAATGGTGTTTGACCTGTGTGTAACACTAGAGTCTGAACAGTGCAACTCTTGTTAGATTTTTTTCATCAGTGCTTTGGGTCTCAGAATTGAGAATATCTACTCAAAACACTTCATAACATCTGTCCAATCTGTTCTCTGTTTCAGCCTGTGCTCAGGAGCTGAGAAAATGACTCTCAACTGGCTATTTAGCGAATGAAAATTTAGTAATTCCTATGTAATTCCCAGAGTCTGCAGGCACAAATCCTGAATGAGTGTTTTTAGCAGCTTCTGAAATAAGCAAAACTTATTTCCTCCCTCAAGGATAAAGGAGGGGGTTGGAAAGAAAATCTGGTTAGCTTTTCCATTATTGCACACTTTAAAGCCTGATTAGAAATTATCCCAAACTCATTAAAAAATAAAAGAAAATTAAGGCATTTATTCAATTAACCTCCAGAGAGTAGGTCTGTACCAGCACTCAATGCAGTACCCTTCTGGCTATCCCTTGCACACTGTAAGTTTAAAGAGCTATTTTCCAGGCACTGCTTTATGTTCATTGATACCCAGGATGAAATGACTGTTACTGAATATCAGCTCTTTTTAAGGATGGGAACAGGAATGGGGGTGGGGGGCAACAATTATCAAAAATTTATATTTTTCTAATATGTCCCAAGTTTCTTATTTCAGAGATGCATTTTTTCAGTGAGACTTTGGCAAGAAAAAAAAAAATCAACAGAATATTTAGATATTTGTGGCTTACTGGGGATTCATTTGAAAACTTAAGTCAGCAGGCTTTCATCATCAGTTTGGGCTTTCATCATCATCACCACCATCCACATTCAGGAACAGAGGCAAAAAATAATACGGACATAAGTGTTCACATGAAGAACAACTGCTGAGTATATCCCTATAATATACACAGAGACTAAAGAAGTTCTATACTCTTAGGAGCTATTTTATTAATTTCAGTATGTTATTATTCACCTAGGATACAAATTCAACCATCCTGTGGCAGGAAAATGAGGCTCAGAATGAGCTGTGTTCTGTTGGCACCTGTTTTTCAACAGTCTGTCACATTACCACTCTGAAAAAATTCATCTGTGACAAAACTATACCAGAGTTAACTTTAATAAATTCCACTGCTTGAGTAAAAACAGCTTTGACTACTGCTTTTGAACACCTGGAGGTCAATTTCTGTTCTTGTTTCTGCAGTCTTGTATACAATTGCCTCATCTGAGAGCTCTGGGATTTTTTTTTTTTTTTTAATCTTACTCTCTCAATTCTTGCAGCATCCCTCAGAGACAAATAAATGTCAAAAGCAAACACAAAGTGGTGTTCTGTTCCAAAAAGTGACTCACTAAAACATTGCAAGATTACACATTTACTCCGTCTCTCTGTTTTACCAACCAAGTTTGTGTTATTTATAAGAAATGCCTTTTATTATTATTAGTTAGCTGTTGCTCTGCAAATTCAACCTCAAAAAATAAGCCTTATTCCTTCATTGCAATTGATTATTAGTAGATGTGGCTCTCTGCAGTTCATTACTGTCCATACCCCTCTCCAGGGACTCCTTTAGCACTGGGGCCTCACAGATAGCAGACCCCTTGATCATGCAAAGAGCCGGGGGAATCTTACTTGCTCTACAGCAGACGTTTGCTCCTGATGCTCACACTGCAGAACTCTAACGTACATATTTATCATTTGTCACAAAAGCAGATCTGCCAGCTATGAAGGTGATACGTTTTTGCTTTCCTCAGGGTCCTCATGCACTCTATTTCTGAAGTTCAAAACTAGAGCTCTTGCTTCTGAGGTAAAGAAATACACATTGCTAAAGAATTGAGAACTGAATTTGTATTCCAGGTCTCTTCCACCTTCCACACTCAGATTACTTATCAACTATGCTCATGATATGACAACGCAACTTGGAAATTATTCTAATCATATTCTAATTTACTGAAATAGTCATGCACACCAGGAGGAGGTAATCATGGTTCGTCTGTATAAATCCAGAGAATCTAGCATGTAGCTACCTAAAGCAGTATTTTCAAGGTGTGTGCTCCCCTCCTCCTGAGATTTAAACTAGAGGTTAGTGTCATGAGCCTCTACGAACCTTATTTCATAACAAATACAAAAAACTAGATTAAAGCATTATTGAGCTCATACAGATAGGCACACAAATACATTATGAGAACTGAACATGATAAAAAGATTGTACTTTTCTCATTATTTGTTCTGTTGCCACACTCTGAACATGAAAGAGTAATTCTTTTAAACAAAAAAATATACAATTAACGTAACATAATTAAGAACTGAAGACTGTCAAAGAACATTCAAAAGGGCTGAATCTGACAACACATTCACTCTTTAGCATCTTGTATTCCATTCAGTTAAAAGCTCATTTCAGACTGATATAGCACGCTGCTTTTTTAAAAAATGAAAAACAGACTGAGAAAGAAAATGAATGTTGTGATATTTTAGATACCATTTTGCCAGCTATTACCTCAAAACATCCTTATTAAGCTAAATTAGCTTTTTCTGTATTTAACCAAATACACACAAAGTTCCTACATGTACTGGATCCCATTCCAAGATGGGGAACCATTACAGATTTTTACAGAACAATTTAAGAAATCCTGCTTTGGATTTTCAGACTGGGACAGCAATCCTAGCTCCCTGTGTTCTGTCCGTCCTCCTGCATAATGATTAACAGAAGATTGTAACTGCAAGCCACCTAAAGTTTTGCACAATGCTGGACTTTCTTTAAAGGGTAAAGCCTTCCTCAAAAAAAGAACAAGGGTATTCTATTCTAGAAGTCAGCATATGATAAACACTAAATAGGCCTCCAAAATTTCAAGCTTGGCAGACTGTATATTTTCCTAAAGAAACAGGTCAAAAGTCCCTTTCCCCTCAAAGAGAGGTAATAAAATAAAAGTGCATTACCTATTAACTCCTGCAGCAAGACTTGTTCACACTACTGTCTTAACTTGGCAAACAATAGGGCTCAACCCATGTTAATTAAGAGCAGCAGAAGCCACTCACAATAAAGACAACAATGAGATATTTCAAAGAGAGATGAAAGTTTTGGGCCACTCCTACGTGGCTCAGATATAGCAGCTGTGCTGTAAGAGATTGCACATGGCGCACATCCTAGCATCAGACACCATCCCAAGCAATAGCAAAGCAAGCCTAGGATACAGTCTGTGCTACTGAGGCTACTGCCCTTGTCAGAAAAGTTGATATTTTATTAAAGAGGAGGAATTAGTTTTAATGTTATGTTTGCCCTTAGCTTTTTCACACAAACAAGCAACAAATCAAGAAAGAAATCTTGCTTCAGGAAGGGGCTGTAGAAATGCTTCAGGAAACAAGACAACAGGTAGATTTGGGTTATTACACAGGGATACAACTTGTTGATGAGGTGTTGATAGCTAAGATGATAACTCATGCTCCTTAAGTGATGAATGTGAATGCAATTAGCACTCTTTCCCCTCCCTCATATGGAGTATCTCTGCCTTTTTCCAGATTCACAGAGATATTTTTAACCTCTGGATATGCAGCATATGTCCAATCATTTATCCATCTGATCCTTGCTTGGGCAGGAAATAAACGTTCTGCATGATAAAAAGTTTCATAATGTGAAATCAAGAAGACACTGTGCAGGCCTGCACTACCAGCTTTGATGGAGCTACCAATTGCAAGTCCCCGAGGGAGTGGCAGCCCTATTAGAAGACAGCTGTGATCTCCTTTCTCTGTCACCTGTCACTGAGCAGGATATTTAACCTTGTATCAGTTAATCAAGAAATTGAAACCTTATCAGTTAATTAGATAATGAACTCCCAGGGGTTACTTGCTTCTCTGTGTTGGTTTGCTGTCACCCTACTCTTCCCCTCCCCCCCCATAGGCTAAAGACTAAGGGTAGTCTCAATGACAAGCAGAGCAAAAACCAAAACTCTTAGATAACCTTGCATTGACTGGAATTCACATGTTGCTGAATGACCCTAGAATGACCACACAGGAGGTGGGCATCAGTTCAGACCATTTGGAGTTTTTAGGATGTTGATCTCTAGGAAATAGTGAAAAGAAGTTTGATTTTTCACCTCCATTCAGTACCAGGCCCTGAATTAAGATATTTCCTTTGTTTACCTGGAACCTAGATTTGCTGCATCCTAAAACTCTGCTTTGCCATGGGCTGACATGCTCTCAATTTCTTATACACAAGTCAGCCCACCCCATAACAGTATTAAATAGTAGTAAATAGTATTGCCTGTCAGATCAGCCACCAGTCAAACTAGAGAAGTAGAGAATGCTTGTTTTTAATTTGTAGTGCAGTTCAGGTGTGGTGCAGCTCAAAGCTGCAAGTGACTCTGAAGCACAAGCAGGAACAGGATTGAACAGCAGCTGAACACACAGATTGTGTGGTGGAGGGAGGTGTCCTGTTGGCTAAATGTGAAGCTAGAAGCAGAACTGCACAGGAGTGAATTTGTACTTGAGATAATTAGCTCTGTGGAGAGCACAAACAATCTCTGTACAAGCTAAAACATGGTATAGTCATAAGTAGAAGAAACACCTGATATCATAGTTAGCTCTGCCAGTATGCCTCAGATCTGATCATCAATATTACATATTCTCTAGGGCTGTAGAAACTATGAACAAAAAAATCAAGAAGCAAAGGATAGGCCAACCTCATTAAAAAGCACAGTAACTTACACCAGACACTCAGGTTTTAGCATATGGGACCTACTAAGCAGACAAAAACAACTGGAAGAAAGCAACTTGATAAGCCCATCATGCAGTATCATTTAGAATTCTTTACCAACCCAGTCTTGTCAAATTCACAGCATTTCTGCCCATTAGGTAGAAATATCCATACTAATATAAGATGAAAATGAAAACTACCTTTACGTTTTATGTCGTTTGGCAATTTGAAAATGTATTTAATTGCAACAAATTGATTGGGAGGTAACTTCCTCAAAGTTATACAAGTCGACCCTATTAAGTACTGCTTCATTATCAAGTACAAATACTTTGCGGGGGGCGGGGCCCCGTTGCAACCTCTCATCTGGAATAGGCACTACCTAGCACTCATCTCCCTATCAAAATCTGCAGCAGCAGCAGCCAAGTGATGTCTTCATGTTTACCTTTCAGAATGTCAGTTGTTTGTGCTGTCAGTGCTCAGGTTTTATCGCCAGTTCAGTGGCACTGAAATTGAGTCCTGGGAGGAGGAAGCCCGCATTATGTGAGAATAGTTAGATGCAAGGGCAGCAGTATTTTTGTGATTGAGAAGTCAGCTGCAATACTAGCATTTACTATCCATTTGAGCCAGCCACAACCATAGAAGAAAACCTGATGGCATGATGATAGCCAATTTCATTGCAGATTTTGGGTGCACAGAGAGCTATGAATACGTTCAGCGATTCTCAGATTTCCCCTATATCCCACACATGATCTGCAGAGTAGAAATAGTGAAGCATACATAATTTTTCAAGCCACATATCTCTCTAGAAGAAAGCAAGCTCTCCAAGACCTTTGATGGGCTCTCTAATTGTTTGTTTGTTTACATCTACTTGATAGTAAGAATTCTTAACTGTACCTTGTTTGGCTTTCTTGAGCAGAATCAGCTTAGTGGCTGATCTCATCACTGGAGGGGTAAAGCAGATAGATAAAGACCTGAATGTAAAGTGATTTTAAGAAATTAAAGCAACAGTGGGTACAGAGAAAAAAAGGTGCAAATAAACGAACAGGCCCAAAACTTCAATGAAGGAAAAGTCATGGATATATACAGGAGGGTAATACTCCAACAGGGAATTTCTATTTTTTTGTTGTTGCTGTTTGTTTGTTTTACAGATGATTTGTATAAGCCAGAAATACATGGTAGAAACTCTTTCCTAAAATCTGAAGGTACCAAATATACATATATATATTTTAATTCTTCCTACTTTTTCAAATGCATTAATTGAATTGAAGAACAAGAATAAACACAAAACAAATAATTCCTCCATTTCAAATGCAGTAACCCAATAAGATTGGAGAAGGCTGAGCCCACCTGAGCTCATTCTACTTCACCTTCTACTTATTAAGGCATAAAGTAGTTATGGTGCAGCTTTTCTTGTCCCCAAAACATCTTAACAGTTCTAGCAGGATTTGTATTCAGTGAGCAATATTAGAAAGAAAATCATGAAAAGATAAATTTACACACAGAAGAAATTAACAACACTCGTCTTAACTGCAAGAAACTTTTGAGATTACTATGAACTTCAGTTTAATAGTAAAGATCATCCCATGTTTAACAGTGAGATCCAAAGACAAGAGATGATAGGAATGAAAACAATGGAACAGAATACCTTGAACTGGAATCATTAAATTGATAGCATGTGAATGTAGCATTCTGTCAGATATTAACCAGTGGAGTTACATGCTGCCACATAAAAAAAAAAAAGAAGCGTCCTCACAGTGTACTTAGTGGGACCATGAAATTAGGATCACTGGTCTGATATCGATCATCATGTTGGGTGTTAAAACTGGATAGTGCTCTGAGTTGCCAATGAGCAGGTCAAGACTAACAAAATGAAATGGTAGGAGAGGGTATTTGTAACTGGCACATGCAATTTCTCTAGAATAGTTTGTGGAAAGATGAAAGATTTATCAGAAGACTCATATGAAGTAGTAAAAGGGCCAGTGGAGTGACACAGAAATGAGGTCAGTGATTCACAACATTCAGAAGTCCACTTTACTTGCAAGCTTAACTCTTCCCAGAAGATGAAGGAGGCTTCAGTGGATGTTGTTCCTATCTGCTGAACTATGTATTACCACTGCACTTCCAACCTTATGGGCAGATTTATTCCACCTCATTTTACGGAAAGAAAACTGAAACACAGAGAAGAGTACACAAAATCCCTCAAGGGGACAGAGGCCCTTCATGTCTGTTAGGAACCAGGTTACACGAACATAAGCTGCAAATGAAGGCTCCCAGCTGGACCCCATCAGGGCTACATACCCAAACTCAGGCTTAGAAACCAACTCAAGAACTCAGCTAGGGGAACACAATGTCCATGCAAGGTTCCTAAGCAACAATTCAGTTCAGGCAATAAGAGTAGATCGTTATAAGCACTAAGATGATCAGGTTGGAAAAAATCTGCAGCAATAAGCCCTCATGTAAAGAGCAGTTGGAGAAGAGTCCAAGCAAACCTTTCTCGTTAGCATTTCCATATATTAATCCCCAATAAATGGAAATTAATACTGTTCAAGAAGAAGTTAGTATAGTATGTTGTGACTAGTTAGAGGACTATGGTCAAATTAATTCTTAAAAACAGTGATGCAGAATATTTGTTAACTGGATAGAGAAGAATCTGGGCTAAATGTGACCTCACGGTACTACTTCCATTGTTCTTGAAATGGATAAGGAGGAAAAGAGGGTGTCTTTGACAGAAAAACATGTTCTGTTCAAGTGTACTTCCATGTGCGCAAAGACAGCACAAGACTTCCTCCTGATGCGTCCAACTCAACAGAGGTTCTGCAGACAGTTTTGACAGCATCTTATGCTGTCCCCCCATATGAAAGCCATTGTTTGATTTCCCTGTAATTGAAGCTTCCACAGCTGGTATTCTGCTATCATTTGGCTTTCCTTCTTTTCTGTATGGCACCAAAGTATCCTACTAAACGAAAGCATTAAATTATTATTACAGCTGTGCCCACAGGTATCTAAAGCACTGTTCTCAGGGTAACAGATTTTGTTATAAATTTTTGGATTACTGTAGGCATCTGTTACTATGTTAAAAAAAAACCTACCTCTCCTATATGTAACATAATAAAAAGCTAACTAAAACCCGTGATACACACCAAACCAAATCTTTTATTGTCTACCAGTTGGTAATCTGATTTGCAAATTAACAAAATCGAAAGGAGCACCTGACACGATAGGCAAAACTTTTCAGCTATTCTCAGTTTAGAAACAATTTTGCCTCACTACTAGGAGGTGTGATTTTTTTTTTGGTTTTACTACTAGAGTAGCTAGTGAGAAACCTGTATAATTTACATTTCTTCTGCTCCTAGTTCTTATTGTCCCTACCTGAAACCACATTCTTATGACATAACCACCTCCACAGCAGCCATCTGTGATGCCACAAGTTGATTATGACTACAGTCAGGAAAGCAGCAGCAGGAGCAGATGAATTCTCAAATACTGAATTCCTTTCTCTTGCAAATGTATTTGGACATAAAAGAAAAAACGTGAAATGAGGGAAGGACAAACAATGTAAAGATGTCAGCAGAATGGCAGCTAAACAATATGCTTTTCAGAGATTACCACCAGGAGTTAGTAATTCTGTCAGGAGGTTCAGAGTTGTGTGATGAAATAGGACTACTATCAAGGAAAAAAAAAAAAAAAAATGTTTTTGACAAGCCACCTACTGGTAATAGTAATATACTTGTGAATTTAATGGATTCTGTTACACTGAAAGATTACATGCTCTCTTGCTAGGAATACTTTATTATTATTATTATTTTGCTAATGCTTTTCTGGGATATGCACACTTAATTTCCACACAACTACTAAAAGGCACAGACACTTTGGTGCTGTAGTAAATTCTAAAACATCTCTGAAATCTTCATTCTAGAAAGTTACCATACCTAACTCTACTGGAGAAATGTGCTGTGTAATTAGGAGGTAGGCTAAGGGAAAACAAGCAAACAAAAAAAAACACTTTCCACTTTTCCCAGCGTGTGCTTGTGTGTGACAGAATACAGACCAGAAGAGGCTGAAGGAGAGCAACTAGGTCAAGGAGGAACAGCAGCAGAAAGAGGATGATCTAGAAATTAAGTGCTGTCACCATCATGGACCTACCCATGTGCATCTTCAAGTAGTGATTTTACTGAACCTACAAAGCCACCGTTTGCCCAGCCTGAGACCAACCCAGTAGCAGTGGTTTGTTACTCTATCCTTTGGACATCTCTGCTGGTTTACAACTGAAAGCAACACCATTCTGTTACTTGTGGTTACTTTTATCTCCAGCCTTCCTGGAAATGAGGCAATGAAGAGGTTAAGGAGGAAGGTGAAACGTAACAAATGATCTGTGTATCTATCAGATGCGATGTAACAATCTGTTGCATACAAGAAATTGAATGAATCTGAAGCCAACACATCTCTCCTCCCCCTTATTGCTGTACTAAGAGCAATGTAGGGAGTATGACTCACAGCTGCTGTGAAGTATAGTGGTTTTAGATGCAATAGCTGGGAACCAGTTCCCTCCCGATGAGCAAATGCCTTCCTAAGACTTGATCTAGCCCTCTGGCTGCTAAAGGAAAAAGGCCAAAGCCCTGTAGCTGCTTTAAAAGCCTAAAGCAAAAGTCTAGATCAGTGCATTTTAAAGACAACAGGTGAGGATTTAGGCTTGTAGGGTTTTGAAATAATGAGTGCTAACTTGCAATGCTGTGAGGCTAGGACTGCACAGTCCCCAGGCTGGTAGAATATAAACAAACCAACAGAGCTAAGGCTGTGAGCGTGCATTAGCTCATTCCACCTTGGTAATTTTAACTGCTGGAAACTCCTGCCTCCGGAGAGCTACAAAACAATAGAAGGCATCAAAAGTAAATACAGTCTCTCATAATGAGGCTGTATTACTTAGCCTTTACCCAACCCTCCTCCACAATTAAAGTACATTATTAACCAATACACAGCAGCAACTTGGTGATGTAAGTACCACATTACCTATTCTTAGAGATGAGTAATTCAAGGCAGAGAAGTTAAAGCACAGAAACTAGGAATAACTGAGCAGCTATACCACTTGTACTGCTGAGGGCACAGGGGTATTAAACACACCCCTCAATTACCTGAACACAAAGACTTCAGAGAGAAGACAGAGTTTGAGGTTTGTCTCCCACAGTACCAGGGTGGATGTGAAAAGAATCCTTACCAGTACAAACAAATGTGATTCAACATCAAAGCAGTTATCAAAAAAGAGCTCTGTTTCCTTGATTAATTTAATGCTATATTTAAAAATCCAGTTCTATCACAGCTGTCTTCCATTTCCACAGTCGCCAAGCAGCTAATAAGCCTCTCCCTATATCTCTCCAAGGTAGGAAGGGGCTCTTTCTTTCAGTTAAAATGAATGGAGGAGTCACTGACAACAGGAATGTTCTCTGTACATTCCCAGTCTGATTTAGTATAGAGCAAAAATAGACCAGCCCAAGCCAGCCGGCGCACACTGCTCTACTCCAAGTCAGAAGAGACTAACCAGGAAAGCTCATCACCTCAGTAGGAGGTGGAAATTTCTGGCTGCAAGGCGGTAATTTTTTAAGCTCTGAAGCACTTGGCAACTGCTCGTGTAACTAGAGACCATGTGGCCAGGCCAAGGTCACATGGGAAGTCTGATGAGGGTCTTAAGGTCTGCGGTAGCACTCTACCACCCACTGGTTCAAAATAAATTGTAACATCTCTTTTCTGATCCTGAACAAAGCCAAGACTTCCTGAGCCACATAGCCAATTGTCAAAGCCCCCTGCTTGTCCCAAAGCTATGACGTTTGAAGTTTCAGCTTCCCATGGCACTGTTAAATTGCCATAACACCATGACAAGGCAGCAACTGCTCTGGGAGTCTATCCACTTCTCCTCCACCAGGTATTTTCTTTGTCTAATGCCTTGTCAATCAAACCAGTGCCTGTGATTGCATTACGCATACTGTGGAAAAAGTTTCAAATGGGCATACGGCAAGCAAATCATAATTAATGCTTGGACTGGATAAACTGGTAAATGTGTAGTTAAGGGACAAACACAGTTTTGCAACTTATATACAATAATCTTCCCAAGTGGAACAGAATACTCTCCTCTCTCTCCTGCATAACAACAGCAAGAAGAACCTGTATGAACCCAAGCTCCATTTTCTATTTTTACAGCAGCTGCAAGAGCAGTCTGTGAGCTCTTCTGATAGCTGTAAAGTGCTTCCATATTGGTAAGTGCCTTATATTTTTGTAAGTACAAGTAACATCCGTTTTATAACAGAAATGAAAGAATAACGAGTATCATCATAACTTCCACCAGAGTAAGTTTGTCAGCTACAGTGGAGAGAGGAATTAACTGACAGCAGAGCTACAGATAAACATTTCCCAAAGTGTACATAATGCCATTAAAGTACATGAGGAATACTGTGCTCTGAGAAAGACAGGGAAGAAAAATCTCCACTGAGGCCATTACATATCACAGCCATTTCAATAATTTACCGATATTTGGGGCATGCAGCTTTGTGATCCCTGTCACAGAGTGAGACTGATTTCTCTCCCACAGAACTTAAGCAATCAAACTTGTCAAACAGACAACACTTTCAGAAAAGTTTTTTTTTTTTTTTAAAAAAAAAAAAAAAGTAAAAAAGTAGAAAGAAAGGTGTTTTAGCACCAAGCTCCACCTCTCCACTTGATGAAGAAACAGTAAGGTTGCTTTTGGCTGCCCATAATGACCTTCCGTCTCCGGACCTGATCTTCCACCACTGCCTTACCAAGTTTTGGCATATGGACCATCCGCAGTGTTAATAAAGACTCCCTTCCATTGCTCCTCCCCTGCCCTTACTAATTACAGTCCCGAACAGAAGAATAAATGGGATACAGAGACTTGTATTGACCTTTAGAATTGGATGAAGTTCAGTGGTTCCTAAGGCAAGAACAAAATTACTGTCCTAAAGAGCAGTAAATTGCTATGGCTGAAGTCATTGATGCTCTCCTGAGCACGTGGAAGAGCAGGCAATTGCAGCTACATCATGGAAGAAGGTATACAACCCATGCAAAGATCAGCCTGCATCTGCAATTTGAAAGAAACTCGTAGGTGGTGCTATAAGCCAGAGAATAGCAATGGAAAAATAAACAGTTTACTTTGTGCAAAGAGATGAAACTTCCAAGGATGGGTTTTCAGAGGCAACAATGCATTTTCTCTAATGTGAATCTTCTACTGCACAAGTTCTAGAAGCCTGCAGATACCAGGACAATAAAATTTCTAATTGTAACACTAGCACAAAAAAATAATTGTATAGACTTTGCTCAAGGCAAAGAATGATAAATGGCTCAAGCAAAGCATTTCTTTGTTACAGAATACTACACACACTCCAACCAAAGGAAAAAAAATACTATAGAGATTAAAATTCTGAAAGAAACACAGATCTTGCAAAAACAAATCTTAATGAGCTACCTTGCTGCAGGCAGCCTTTGTATCTATGATTAATTCGATGTTTCCTCTCACATGTGTTTTAGGAAGGGGAAAAATGACTGTAACTAACTTTCTAAAATGTGAACATCAAAGCTTTAAACTGATATCATTTCAGATCCCAAATTTGTAACACTATGCGCATATGCACAGGTGAGCAATTAGCAGCAGGTTTTAAAGAAAAGACTGATGGTTTTTAAAAAATCATTAGTGATTAAGTATTTTGATTTTTTAATGACCAACATTCAACATCCTCTCCTAGATCTGTTTTCTGAGGATTAGTGATTCCTTCTGTGGGGGGCAGCAAGTCCAACTGAAATCCTGAGTGAGTTACAACTTTCAGAAACCTCAACCAGAATCCTAGGAAAAGCAATAGCCCTGATTTCAGGGCTTCTCCTCTGTATTGTGCTACTCCAAACGGAGCTTGTAAAGCATGAGGTGATAAACAAAAATACCAGTCTCAACTACATTTCATGTGCTGTTGCAGACATCAGCTCCTACAATGGAAAAAGGGAAGCACACCTGAGGATCTGGCAGGCAAGTGGAGAATGAATTAAATTTACTGCGTAGAACTGGGTCTCTTTTGATAAAAACATCATCTCAGTTTAAAATGAGGCATGTATCACAAGCTCTCTCTTGTGACCCAAGTTAGACTTTTATACAGTTGTGCTATCTCCAGGTTTCAGAGTTTAGGGTCCCAATGTGCCTTGCAATAGACAAACACAGTGGCTTAAAACCACAGCTTTATGTATCCTAGTGCTCCCACCATTGCACCTACAAGTATACATGAGGCAGTCACAGCAATTACAAAAGCCTGAAGTAGGTGGAGGAGGAAGGAAATGCTGGGCCAGATACAACCACAGACATCTGTACCATATGGCTATTTCCAACTCTGTTGTTAGCAGCTAAGCTGTAGAGCAAGAGCCACACATCACACAGAGAGAGGACAGCAAACTCAGCAAAAGCCTGTACTGAATTATGTTCCACAATAAATACATTAATACCTCGCTCATTATATCTTTTCTCTCTGTTCAGTCTGGACTTATAGAACTATTCTTTTGGCCTTTCATTTAGCTATTTTCAGAAGATTCCAAAAGCATCAGAATTTGTTACTTCTTCTCACACTTGCCCCTCAGACTTGCGGTGGAGTTCAGCACTCCTTTCCACTCTAGGCTGCAGTGTACTAGGATGGGAGCTGAAATTCAAGATCTGTTGGGAGAATTTAAATACGTCTCAACATATCTCAGTTTCCTCATCAAAAACTGACATATTTTAAAAGCACTCGCTGCCTTCAGATAACCTGAGCCTACATGACTTCATTCAAATGGCCTTTCTTACTGGTCTGTGTTCACGCCATTGCCTTTTTACCACTCCTTTTACCAGTTTATAACATTGGTGCAAACCATCCACAGTGCACATCTTAAAGAGAAGAAGTATTACTCCTCCAGAGCTCCACAGATGATGTTATTAGAGATATGATCCCCCTAACAAATACATCTCAACCTTAATAAAACATGTATTTGCATCGGGATTATTTCTATGAGTGCAGGGGAACGGACTCAATTAATAGTCTTTCTCCATCCCTGACTGTTGTGATCACTGGAGCAATTCTGCACTGCAAAAAAGTAGCTCCAGAGTAACATATTGATGTTTTTTTGTCTTTTAAAACAAGTCACTTATTTTCTGGCTACAGCAGATGCACTTTCCTTGCTCAGATTTAAGGAGAACAGGCTGGTTATATTTCTCTATTTCTCTTTATTTTTGCCAGAAGCTTTGTATTTTGTGTTCAATGGCTCAGGACAGGGCTGATTTAATTCCACAAACTATGGATCAGATCTGTTTTGTTTTTGTAGAGCAATAGCTCACAAAAACAATCTCTATGACTGCAGCAATTGGGCAGGATTAGAAAGTCAAAGGTCTGACGTACAAAGGCACGTACCTTTATCATTAGTTCTGTGTGCCTCCATTATCAGAGGGTAATTCAGATAATCTTCTCTTTGAATTTTACATAAACAATTCCTTGCACCTTTTTTCCTTGGTATAAGTAATGGAATTTTATCCTCTCTGCATGAATAGAAAGATATTGAGAACTACTACGGAGAAAATAAAGCAGTCCCTAATTTGGCTGCAGGGTGCCTGATCTGAACAGCTACTCAGGACTCCTCCCGTACCAGCCAGCACCAGCTGGCACCATTCTGGTTGTGTCAAACAAGCTGCCAGCAGCAGAGTGAACTGAAGACTCTGCTCTCACACCTCTTGGGAGGTTCTCACTTTCTACAGTAACGTAAGGGCATACTGGAAGATTCAGGCAGGGTGGTTTGTACTACTAATGCCTCTAAACAGCTCATTTCAAGATACAGTGCTATCAAATTTTTGATAGTCCTTCCCTCTCACAAGTTCAAAGTCATCTACCTCCTCAGTGAAAAGCTGTATTTAAAATTTGAACTACTGTGAAGCTAGGTAGCCAACACGCATAAGCAGAATTTTGCTCCTCAGCCATATTTGTTCCTGGTGCAGGTGTACTGTTAAAATGAGTCAGTTCCCTTGGTCTCTTTGCTCTTCATAAGTGTCTCAGCGTAGGAAAGTGAGACTTGACTCACCCAGAGTTCTGCAGGTCCTGATGAAACTTTTCTTGAATAGTGAAATTTCAAAGAATAAAGATTGTAGAGCATATACAAAGGTATTTCTGTGGCAGTCAAATGGTTCAGACCTACAGCTTTATTTGCTGACTAGTTTTCGCTTTTCCCCATAACTGCAAATTCTACCTCTCCCGAATTCTCCACAGAAATACTAATACATCATTTCTCCCAGTCACAAGGGAAGCTAATAGACCTCAAAATAGAAGCTATCTTTTCCCAATTTAAAAATTATGTTCCTGTTGTCTCTTCATTTTCTGTAAGCTTATAATCAATCTCTCAAACCAGAATATCATGCCCTCCTTCTGGTTCTTCATTCACTCAGAGTGAATTTAGCCCTCTGAGCTAAGGAAACTGAAAGGTCCTTCCTGAGTCCTAGACTCTCCTTCTCTCTCTCTCAAAATATTCATCTTTATGCAGTTTTCCCCCTCACATAGGTGATGTGATGCATTTACATTTCTGTTTTATTTATTTCTTTGTTTTCTTGTTGCTTGTGGTTCCTACAGGCCTTATACAAACTCCAGGCCTCAGAACATCCCAATTCCTAGCTGACAGAAATACAGCTTGCCTAAAAAAAATAAAAAATAAAATAAAAAAATCAAATGCCTTGTTCCAACCTCCCCATTTCAATAGTTAATTGAGCCTTCCCCTTCTTCTTTTATCAATTTTTCTCAAAATTTACTTTCTTTCCATTATTCCTGGGCTCTGATGGCATCTGCCCTGTTTTATTTCATGTTTTACAGCCAGGTATCCTGTCTTAAAATTCAGATGAGAGGGGTGGATAGCTTTCTTAGCACCTAGGAAAGTACCAAGGTAACCCCGTTCCATCTGTGTCACCATTTTTTATTTTTCAGTATAGAAGGGCTGTACAGTGTCAGAGATCTCCATTCAGAACACTGCTAGATTTGCTGATTTGTTGATTTAGGAGGTAAGAAACAGGATATTTTTAATTTACAAAAAATATTCTATAATTTAAAAGGAGTGGTCTGCTCCATGTGTTATATGCACTAGCTTATTGACTAGAAGGGTGGAAGAACCTATTCATCAGTTCAGCAGAACTGTTCTGCTTCACAGTATTTCTTTAACCTGCTTTGTAAATATTTAGGATTCAGGGACTGCAGGGGTGTAATTTAAATTACAGAGGTATTCATTTGTTTGTTGAGCTATCTAGACAATTGTGAATGCATCAGGGCACTAGAAAAAATAATTCATTTTATTAGCAAAAATGCCAGAAATAATTCAAACACCAATAAGGAAGAGGGATATCTGTGAATGAGAAGCACAAAATCTTTGTGAATAGTTGACTGTAATTAAAATCACTTTTTTGAATCTCCAGTGCTGCCCCATCACGTCCCATGCAAAAACAGTTCCCTGAGGATCTAGAAATTCTGACTGAGCTTGCTTCCAACAAAACAAAACAAGATGGTTAGCTACCATGACAGATACAAGGGCAATATAAAAAGGCTGAACATTTCCTTTCACCAGTCTGAGTAGGCAGAATTAGAGGTTTTTCCTAATTTCTCATGTTTTTTTTTTACTATTTTTTTCCTCTTACATCCTCATCCATTAGAAATATTATTTTAAAAAATAAGGTAAAACCCTTACACTTGAGGCAAACAATATATGAAGTAATCACATCGGACAGGCACAGAAAGCATGGAAAAAAGCTAAGATACATATTCAAATTTCAGGCTTTCTTCAGACCTTTCTTGGAATACAAACAATAAAAATGGCTGCTTTGCTTTAAAACAAAAGCATGTATATTTACAATATTCTTCCATTGGTTTACCCATCTGAAGTAGGGAGGAATTACCAGCACTGCAGTAACAATTCCTAAAGGACGGATGTCCTTACCTACTCTGCCATCAACATTTGAACTCAAAGTGATATTCATAACACTTCTTCAGCACTGAACTCTGTAACAGAAATCTAATCTCAAAGGAAAGTACTTTTGAGAAATATACCTGGTGCACGCTGCAAACTGTCTCTTGATTGGGCTTCTGCTGGGCTTTTGGGCTTGGATTTAACATAGATATGTATCAAGCTAAAACAGAGCTGAGTTAGACTTCACTTGACTGACTGCAGGCAAACACCAGCCTATGCAAAAAAACATCTTCCCAAGTAACTGATTGATATGGTTGGGCTGGATATAACACGGTATTGTATATTCTTTAAATGAAAGGCAGCAGTGAAGCAGACAACATCCACTGCAGGATAGTGGAGATTTATATACTCTAGACAGCCCCAAATCTATTTCCTGAAAAGACCAGGAGTGAAAATTGAACCTCTGAAGTCACAAGAGTTACATTTCTTTTAACCATCAATTAGGATAGCTATTATTATTATATATATTTGTATGTATATATAGGTTAAAAATAATAAAAAAAAAATCTCTGGACTCTTTTTTTTTCTTCTGTCTTCTTTGTAACTTTTCAGGTTTCTCTACCTACTGTCATGTGAAGTCTATTTATTTCCTGAACTTGTTTTCTTCCTTTTGGAGTGGATACACTGATTTGTTGTTACAGGATGGCTTTAGGAGCTCTTTTATCAAAAGTTCACTCAGAACTGTCTAGCCACAGAAACACTGATGTGCTATAGGAACCTTGTTCAAAACTAGAACAGGGTGAACACACAGTTTCCCTATATTTATTCATTTACAAGAAGTTTTTTCCAAAACAACTGGAGGATTTAACCATATAAATCCCTTTGACTCTCAGTGGGACTTGTTCCCCTAAATTCTCTAGATGCTTTTGACATTCTAAAGCCCCAGTCCTACAACAACTCTGCTTTGTGTTCTACAGTGTATTTATTTTACAATCATTCTGCTGAACTGACTTACAGGCATGCACATTTGCTGATCAGCACATTTTAAGGAACGCAGAGACTATGCATTACATTCATTGTGTCTCGTAAGGTAATCATAAGTATCTGAAATAGAATGTTTATGCGTCTTCCACTGGCCCGGAGCACAACCTAAGGACATCAGAATTCAGGAAACAGACTCTGAAGGATCAGCACAAGTCAAAACTGAGTGGAAGAAACGTTTCATTGGATAGTTTCAAGTCTCTACTCATAAACCGGAGGAAACTGTGGACTATTTGGAATATAATATTAGCCACATTCAGTTTATTACCTTACACTCAGTGGGGCAGTGTTTCTGATCAAATTTACCCTATTGAACACGCTGAACTCCTCACCTCTGCTGAGCATTCCAGAATGGCAATACAGAAGCAGTAAGAAAGGTAAAACATAAAAGATCAGAAAAAGCAAAATCATTATACTTACCTTTCAGCTTTCCTACATTACAATGCTCACCAAGCAAGGCTAAATGGCAACCAGTTGTGGTGGGGTTAAAACCTCAAAGATCTCAAGTGGGATTATCCTTATAGGATGCCCAGTGTGGAACATGAAGAAGCCTTTCATTTCTTTGTATTTCGTGTCTAAAAATTAAACTGGGTTTGGCCCAGACTCACTGCAATCAATTAGACTGCCACATCCTGCCTCATGACTAGGTCTATAAGGATTAATGTCTATACCCCAAATGAGACATAGCTATGTTTTTCTCCAAAAAAGCAGCATTCTCAAGCACAGTCTGTACAGTTTTAAATGTTTTAAAGTCTCTTAAAATAAAAATATTGAATTAACTGTCAAAATTATCAACTTAACTCAACAGGATTAAAACAAAAAAGATGTTAGAGAAAATATACCCACTGATAAAACAATCACTTGAGCCTAGGAGATTGCAACCCAGCAAGTTATTCAGCTATTGCAAATAACTCCCACTGACCTCCTCCCATAATATTTTAGTCAACAGAAAAATATGCAAAACTAAAGTAAGCAAGTTTTTAAACATATCTTTGAATCAAGAGAATGTTTAAATAAGTTTGTCTTTATTCAAGAATTATTATGTTCTATGCCAGTTAAACTTGTACACAGCGTAGGTGAAGAAAGCAAAGATAACAAAAGATTGCAGGCAAAAAATATTCCATTACTTCAGCCTAGAAAGCCTATAATTATAAAGCAAAACACTATCAATACACACTAAATACCTACACCATTACCTACCTTTTGGGGTAATTAACCAGATGATCAGATTATTAACTTTCTCTTAAAGTCTAAATTTACTGTAGGCTATACAGAGCTAATTCAAAATCTCTGAGCAGCCTGGCAACACATTCATCTGGCTCTGTCAAAAATAATATAAAGCCTGAAAAGGCTTCAGCAACTTGTGTTGGTAAGCTTTTTAGAAATAAAATCATTTCTTACTTTAGGGTCACAGTCTTTATTTTGTCTTTTACAGCTAATATGAGCTCAGCTTGAGGCTTTTTTTCTCCCTCCTCCTCCTAATTACCGGTATAGATTTGACATTCAACTTTTTTTTCTAATCTAACTTAAAACAAATACATGGAAATTAGTAACAATGAGTCTAAGGAAATTGTCAGCAACTTAAACCAGCAGGCAGGTGACTGCAATGGAACTCTGACCTCCTCCTGGTCAGCTAACCACGATCAAAGAGAAAATAGATCAATTTTAAGGTTATTAAAAGACAAGGGAAACACAATGGATATTGATTTAAGTGAAAACAAGCTTTGAGAAGCCTAATTGTTAATACAGTCATTTTAATGGAAGAGCTATTCAAGTGAGACAAGGCCCACCATATGCCCTTGGTTACAGAGGTCTCCTATTATTAGTGTACACGCTCAATTAACTACTTACTCAGCCACTCATCTGCAAATGACCAGGACTTTGTAATTGATCCTGGTGGGACCACCAAGATTTCCCAGTTGCATGTAATTATTGACTATTTCATTATGGCATTCAGTTTTCACCTGCATGCCAAAGAAACCCATTTCATGCCACAAATTGCTTTGCGATACTTCCTTTAAAATGTATTCATGTGAAGAGACGTTTTGTGAAGCAGAATTCTTAAAAATAACTACAATAGATAAGGAATTGGAGTGAATTAATTTTACCTGATTCAATTGGTAGCCATTATGATTACAAAACCAGCTCAGCTTGCCACAGAATTCTCTATTGATCCACTCTCATCTTGCAAGAGGAGTAAAGAAATAAAAGCATTTAAGGGTACCTTATTATCTTCCAGATTACAGATGAGGGCAGGAGCAGAGTGCAGTTTTCACTATATGCTAGCTTCAGTAATTAGTGTGTCAATAAAAGGAACAAAATGTAGCAGAACTTGGAGAGTCACTTATTCCATATAAATAATGGTTTAGCAGCTATAGACAATTCCACCATTAAAAGTCTGAAAAAGATAAAATTGGGGTAGTTTCAGGAATTCAGGCTACTGGTTAACTTTTCACAGAATACTCAAAGTAATGCTCAAGAGCTTGATAACAAAGCCAATATGTAAGATTTGAACTTCAGCATCAAAGGCTACTCGGATTCAAATGTAACTCCAATGTCACTTGCAATACAGTTTTGACATGGAAATGAGTATTTGTGTCACAGATATACTTACTACAGTACAAGAAAAAGGTACATGATGATCCCATCTTCCAAGACACAACTGCAAACTTAATTGCTCTTCTGAAATCACCCTGAGTTACACACTTGTACATTCTAAACTTTTATGTTCTGAAGACATTAATACAGTTAAAATAAAGTCATTATCACAGTTTCAGAAAGACTGTGATGGAAAAATAAATCCTATAATGAATATCTGGCAGGGACGGGTATAACAAAGCAAATATCGAGTGGCCTAAGGATCGAAGCTGACCAGGGAATAAATAGCAATAGACTGGTTCACATTTTCCCTGCCTGTGGTCTATGTGACAATAAATCTTTCTTGAAAGAGAAATTGCACCTACCCATTTTCCTAAAAGAAAGTTGGGTCACTAAAAGTGATAAAAGGTCAACATCAAATTTTCTATATAACTGTCTGCTGTTAGAATGACACATTCATCAGCCCGTTCTCTTAATGATGCAACATGATAGATATGGTTATTTCAATGAGTGCTATTCCTTCTTGGTTTTATTCCAAGAAACAGCTTTTGTCAAAACACAAAAAAATATTACAAAGTTGCTCAGAGAGATTTAAAACAAGCACACAACTTTCATTAGCCACCTACATGAGAAAGGAAAACATTATCTTAAGAAAACCACCAACCAAATAATCCTCATTTTGAAAATAGCCAGATAATATTTAAGTCCAAAACATAAAAGAAAATGTACAAAAAAACAATGGGTAGGAATTAGATCTGATTTCACTGTTGATTTTCAATTGTTTCCTAATGCTCTAGCAATCTCTAGCAATAAAATGTCCTGTGACAACAGACATAACATATTTCATAAAGCTGTTTAGAGATTCCTATTTGTTTATTTTTTCTAATACACCTTGATTTTCTGACCTCTCTTTTCAAAAGCAGCATGATTTACAACAGATCTAGGGCTTGATTATACAGGATAAAATGACAAAATGAGCTGGGATATGAATTCATTGTTCACTAGCTAATTCACTGTCTAAGCTTCTGTATGGGTAGAAATTTTAGCTGTTAAGCTCTAGCCAGTCTTTGCTGAACATATATAAACTCCAGTGTTTAAATAGTTTGAAATTTATTCAAAGTTGGGTACAGAGTAGAAGAGTTTTCCCTGACTTGAAGCATCATTGCTACTGCATACTAAGTATCTGCTCCAAAATAAGGGATTAACATCATATATATATATATATATATATACCCCCCCATATATATATTCATATATGTATATATATATATATTCCCCCATGACTATTCTGGAAAAAAAAAGTATATCACTAAAATGAAATTTTTCTACGTTATTTGTGCTTTGTATGCTGTGCTTTTATTTTTACAAAGCTGTGTATGCTTTATTTGTGCTATAAGCCACTAAACAGATATTTTTGTAACAGACACTGGTACAAGTACTACCAGCCCTGTCTATACTGGGAAAAAGGTCCAGCCTGTAACACTGAGTATAAGAATGCTGAGGCAGAGCTGAGTCATGCCCCATCAATACAACAGCCCAGCAGAGGCATACTGAACCTTACACAGATGTGAACGCACAAGAAGTTGCCTGAAACCTTTTGCTCAAAGAGACAGCAAATTACAGTCAGACTCAAGATCTGCAGAAGTCAATTGGAAAAGCCTCCTACTGATTTTAAGGGACTGCCATCCAGGGTGTGTTATCTGTTTTCATGTAACCAAGCTATTCCATAGATTTCCAGACTGACGTACCATCTAAGCATGAGTTACAATGTAAATTGGAATGCTTTCAAATATTATTGGCTCTTTAGAAGTGAAGTTAAATTCACACTAAAAAGCACTGTCTGACAAGCAAGAATATGCTGATTTCACAAAAATTCTGTAAGTTCAAATGGTAAGGCTATGAAAGCAAAAATTCTGTTTACAGGCTTGGGGGTGGGGGGTTATTAGCAATCCGAGCCTGCTGCACCCTCACACAATGCAGAATACAACTGGGATTGTACCATAGTCAGTGATGACAGAAGGTAGCAAGGATCATAGTGGAGTTTTGTGGTTATTTAAAGCTGTTTTAATCAATAAATTACTCATATATGCAGTTTTCCAGCTTAGCCATGCAAAGGCAGCAGTGCACTGTTCAGAGGTAAATAATCCTTATTAACATCTTTTCAGCTTTCTTCCTTACAGTGTGCAAAATGCTGTTATTTCATGTTTAATACAATGCATTTCCTTATTTTTAATCTGGTGTTTTAATTCTGAGACGCTGCAGAAAGCCATAGGAAACAAAAACACTGCCTTTTCCCAAGCCCTACCTTTCTGAGACTCTAATGGGAGTGGAGCTAGTGGGGATTGTCTGAAATCTAGCAGAGACACATGCTTCTTATCACTTCTGCCGAAGACATAAAGAATCATCATTTTTCTACTGCTGGAAGAACTGGATTGAAGTGCTACAGTATAAAATAATCCATCTCTTCATTTTTTTCTCCTTCTCAGAAATTAATCAAGTTTCAGTCACTACAGTTATTATCTATTTATTTTAATGTCAGATATAGCAGGGCCTGAGATACTTTTCGTTAACATTACATCATTTCTTCTCACATTGCTGCAATTTAAGCTTTCTACAATTCTATCTTAAAAAATGTTATTTTCCATTGACAATTGTGCTGTGTGAGTCTCACTGCTAATACTCAATGCAATAACAGTAAAGCAAAACTTCCTCTGCTAATCTGATCATTTTCTTTTCACTCTTTAGTATTTTCTTGTGTTGCAAGGCTTTCCCTAATTTAGGAGTGTGTTTTAATGGTGGTTTGCTTTATTTTTCATTCATGCTATTCTCTTTTTTTTTTTTTTTTTTTTTTTAATTGAAAACATTGAAGCTTCGTATTATACAATAGCCACGCAAAACAGATTATGGGGAAAAAAAAAAAAAAAGAAAAAAAATAAATTTTCAAAGATTCTGAGAGTTGGAGAAATTGACAGTGAAAACATAGAAGTTATTAGAACGGCTGATTCAAAGGTACATTGAGTTCTCAAATGGAGTAGATCAGAATATGTTACTGCCCTCTTAAAAACAACCAGAAAAGTGGAATCTCCCCTTTATTCAGGCATCCATTTCCACAGAATTTACAGAAACACGGCCTTTGAGACAATTCAGCTCAATGCTTAATGGGTTCATACAGTATCACAGAGGACAGAGACAGACTGTGTAACAGCACACACCTCATTTTCTCAAGCTAAAACCATTAGTGCCAGGGGGCTCTGTAAGAAAAGCTCTGCCCCTTCTCAGCCCATTGACTGGCACAAAGTTTTTCATTTCAACCTTTGCTTTTATGTTTCAATGTGGAGAAGGAAATCAACAAGAGGCGGGTGTCTGTCCTTAAAGGTGGATGGATATATATCCATCCATGGATATATATCTATCCATGGATATATATAACGTATCTGTACCCAAGAAGAGCTGTCCATGAATACACACCTGCTTCAGGCAGGGTCTGAGGAAGAGGAGAACAGGCCTGGACAAACTGTGTTTCAGTTATGGAAAAGGGTCTTTCCCTCTGCACAGGAATGGACACTTTGTTCTTGGGAAAATCTGAAACTGATCTGGGGACAGCGAGGACACTAACAGCTCCTTTTGATCTCTTGCAACTTTTTAATTCCTTGGATGGTCTATTAATTGAATAAGCAAAGCAAATCGGGCTGTCGCAGCCCCTTCCTATCTACCTAGATTTCAAAACCAGTTGAAGGTCCTGACAGCCTTGTGCTAATTTCTATTCAAGAACATGTGGAAAGGCAAGGCACAATGGGAGGGTTTGTCTTTACAGCTAATTCACATTGGATTAATCAAAGTGGAAAGTGGTGTGCCTCTTGTTTTTTTGCGGAATAGTGTCAAATGGGATTAATTTCAAGACTGTGAATGCAGGTTACCATGTTTTCTCCCAAACAACAAAGAAAGGGCCACGGGGCAGGACATCACAGGGCTCCTCGCCAGCTGGTTCTTCTTCACACTCCTTTGCCAATTAGTCTTGCAACGGTCTGCTCCAAACAAACAGGTTACCAATGAGCTTGTTCATTAGGCATTGTTTCTGTGGCTTGTTTTGTCTGTTACAGCAAGCACTTGTTTTTATGCTCAGGAGCTGGCAATTCAGGGGCATGAGGTGAAAGGTAAGAGAGGGAGAGACATAGACAAATGCCTCTGCATCATCCTCATTCTTGTTCTAATAGATATCCCTAGTGAACATGCGCCTGACTTCCCCAGGAGCAGCACTGCATGGGGAAGGTGAAAAGCACAGCGCAGCAGTGAGGAACTGTCCAGCCCCGCAGGCAAAGCGCACTCCCCTGCCGCTGACCTGTAGGCCATGCTGTATTTATCCTAAAGGAAACGTGCATTTTCAGATATTTCTTGGTGACTTTGCTGTGAAAAAGGAAATTGTCATTCATTTTAATCACAAAAGCTGGATATGGCATTTTTGGGTTGGCATATGTTTGGAAAGATTGAAGCTTTTATTTTCAACAGAATAACTGTATTTAGAGATGAAGTTGAATGTCACATACTAATGCAAGTAAAAATCACTAATGTTCCTCAGCTAAGCTGTGATAAAGATCTAAACCAAGGATTTAGAAAAAAAAAATGCACTGAAAATTTAGAGGGGCTTAGGAAATGAGAAGTAAGTCTGCTGTGGAACTTAACACTAACAGACACCAGCAATCTTGAGTCACTTAACAACACAAAGCTTTTGCAGATTTTTAACTAATCAGAAAGGAATCAAAACCAATGCTCCCTACTCCAGCATTCTGATGTTGCAGAACATCTGTCCAGGCCATCAAAGTGAAAAATTATTTGAGCTACATCCCTCCTAAACAACACCCGTGCATGGTAACACTTCAGTTATGAAGACATAGCACTGGAAGGCTTAAAAGCTTGCTAGAGTGGCTAGATATTCCCATCTTTTACAGGCTGAATTTTCCTACCTGCTGTTTCTCATTTCAGAATCTGTGGTTATCACAGAAAAATGTCTGGTTCCTGTTTCTGCTGTGCACTACATGTCACAAAAGAAATTGTAAAGCTTGCCTGGGCAAGAATTTACCTCTTCCCTCCCCTCCCACTCCTACAGAACCACTTTGATGACTGCTACAAGCATAATGAAGTATTTGTCTCATGTATTGTACTGCATCGAATTTCCTGAAATGCTGAAATACAGATTCTGGAACATCATGATTAATATAATCTGCTGTAGAGGCCTTGTTAGTTTTTTGGGGGATCTTTGTAGCTAGGTACTGCTTCCATCAAAAGGGTCCACATAGTACCGATTCTTCCACCGGCCACAGTCTCCCGTGCCACCACACTCCTCGCAGCCATATGCACCTCCACCCAGGCAGAGAGGCTGTAGGGCCTCTGCCCAAACAAAGCTCTCCTTTTAGTAGAAGGACATGGAGAGCCTCTGAGACAGCTCTGGAGCTGGTAGCAGGTGGAGCCATGCCCTTTAATTCCAAGGACAGAAGCAACTCTCACCTTATTTATCCTCTTCAGCTGAAATAATTGCAATATGCAAATTGTAATTAGAAGGAAGTGTTAGAACAGCCAAGTTCACACTAGTGTTGCAAACACACTGCAGCTTGGTTTACACATTAACATTTTGACAGCATAATTATGTCAGTTAAAAACAAGGAGATGAGCATACCTCCAGTACCTTAGCTATGGTACACAGAGCTGGCAAAATCAGTTCAACTTGTTGAAGCCACAGAGAATGTGACATCTGACTGAAGTAGAATGAGGGTTGTGCAGGTACTGCTCAGTTGGCTGTCAACAGGTAACAAGACCTGATGGCAAGAAATTACACCTGGGGAGCAACTATGAGCAGCTGCAAGCAGTACCAGCACACATGGATCTGCAAGAGGATGACTTCCTCCTTTTTTTTTTTTTTTTTTTTTTTTTTTTACCTTTATATTTTCACCAGGAGAGAAAATCCTACTGAATTCAAGAGGCTGCTCAAGTTCTGTCACCAGGCAGTGTCCACCTACAGTTCACATTAACTTGGATGGGCCCATGATCATAATGATTAAATACAATCATTAGGAACTTGGCTTAGCTACAAGTGAATTTCTCAAATGTAGCATACACACAAACCTGCCTATACTTCAAGTACATATAAAATGTTAGTAACAAGCTACATATTACCTAGAAGCATACGGGATAAGCAGTGACTCAGCAGAAAAAAGCCTCAGCTTCTAATAACTGCTATCAAGCTAACATTTACCTCACACTCCTTAGAGAAGCCAGGTTTTGCTTGAAGATTTTGTACTGTGAAATCAATGAAGACACCGAGTTCTTTACAGAAAACGAAGACATCAAATTCCTGTTTTAGATGGGGAAAATAAATAAATAAATGAATGAATGAATTTTCAGGAACAGAACCATTTGTACTTCTATAATAAGATGTGACCAGCATGAATTATGACTATAATACTATTAAATAGTTCTGGATCATCTACTATTCTTCTCTCAAGAGCAACTTCAATTTTCATCTCCATTAAGATTAAAAAATACTGAATTAGAAGCATGTTTCTTTTTCAATTCACTTTTCTTTAAAACAGAACAGGGGAGTTAAAAACGGCTTGGACAGAGGGCAAAGAACTATGTATAACTAGAGACAAGTCAGCAGTAGCGTAATATAAAAAAATCCCATCCACTTGAGTTTTAAAATAGAAACTGCATGCCTAGATTTTAATAAGCAACCACTTCCAGTCCTTTTCATTTTCTGTAATGGACAGGGTCAGGAACATAACACAAAACAAGATATGTATTCCATCTCAGTATTTATCTAACCATAGAAATTAGAAAGTGCTTTTGGCAGTGAAACTCCTTAAGAAGTCAAAAACCTTCTAAGCTTCCAGAACTGAGGAAGGAGTACTGCAACAAGAGTGATCCTTTTCTATTAATCTATATTCCACTAGAGTCTTAAATTAGCAACACAGTGGTGCCTTGGGGAATATATATATATATATATATATAAAATTTAGTTGTCCTTTTTGTTCAGTTTGTGATTCAACAATTTTGTTGAAGAAAATAGTGAATTACTTTTAGGCTTAAACAAAACATCATAATAAAGAGCTGTTCTATTTTGCCTACAGAAAGGAAGCCTTCTGCCAAAAGCAGCTTTCCTACTTACTGCAAAGGGTACACACATGGACAATGAATACAAAAAAACAGAGACCTAGACCACAAAAAATAAATGTTTTTATTCCTGAAAAGAGATGGCAACACTTTGTGACAACATGCCACAGCTGAAGGCAGTCGAAGTGCGTGCATCCTTTACTCTCTCCTGGCTGCAAAGGAAGGTACGCAGTCACACGGTGCTCTCTGCTACTTGCCTGGGACAAGTTAAGATGTCTGTTCTTGCAAAAAACAAACACCATCACCCCACACTGCAGAGCTTCTTTTCTAATCTTCACAGAAATACCAGTCTTTACGTTGGTCACTCAAAATCGGATCTGTTTGTCATCAGCACCACCTAGATTACATCAGTTTCCAACATACAGCAAAACGTTGCTGTTTGCGCCCAACTTTCCACATCCACCTTTTCCAATGTCACGCTGATCCTTCCACAGGAAGCCCCTCAACACGTGTAATCCTCAGCCACCGTTTGGACTCCTGATTGCACATGGAGCATATGGCACTGTACAGAAGTCCAGTTCCTTTTTTTTTTTTTTTTTTCAATTTTATTTTTCAAATTAAAATATGCTCCTGAAATATTTTGCTATTTTGCTTGTGGAAATACCCGTTGCATTGGGTGACAGCAAGTCATGAGCTGGCATACAAGACAGCGACGGGCGTGAAAGAACTGTGTGCAGGGCAGGGAGAAGTAAATGTGTGGCACCAAGCACTGCTGACACGGTCTAGTTTCCACAGTTCCCATTTTAACAAGCCACTCTGCCGTGGGAGAAAAACTTTTCCACATGAAATTCAGTAGCTGCAGCTAGTATGCCCCAAACACTGACCAGGAAGCAGGAAGCCCCTTTATAGTTTGCAAGACTTTGACAAAGCTTTTTATCTGAGGAATTTTACCAGAGCTGACGTTCCGAAAGAAAACAAAAAAGGCTGAGCTCTGTTGTGACAAAGCGAAAATTTCGGCGTGCCGCCCCCTGGCGGCAAACAAAGGCCGCGGAGCGGCTGGGCGGGCGAAGCCTTCAGGGGACCGCCTCAGGGCGGCCCGGGGAGCCGGCAAGGAGCACGTGAAGCGGGGCCGCGGAGCCCCTTCCTCCCCGCGTGCCTTCGGAGACCCGTCCCCTGTGCCCAAACGCGGCGGCTCGGCCCCGGCGTCGCAGCGGGCGTTGGCAGGCGCCAGGCAGCGCCTGAGGCAGTGGCGCGCTCAGCCACCTCGGCCGGGTCAGGGCTGACCGTCAGCGGTCAGGGCCGGCCGCCGCGTGGGGGCTCTGGTGGCACCTCACACCACGGGACACCATCCCCCCGAGTCCCGGCGTGGCAGCAGGGGCTCAGCGGCGACAGAACTAACCCAGGCGGCACGAACGCGGCCGCCGCGCTGCCTCAGCCCTCTCTGGGCCGCGGTGCGGGGGGATTCCTGTCAGGGCTCAGCGCCCACCCCCTTCCCGCCTCAGCTGCCGCGCGCCCACCAACGGCCGCCGCCCGCTGAGGGGAGGCTGCCCCGGCACGGAGCCGCCGAGGACGTTTTGCCCCGAGGCACCCGGGAGCCCCCCGGCTCAGCCCAAAGCACCGCCCGCCCCTTCGCCTCCGAGCAGGAGGCTCGGCAGCCCTGGCTGCTGCCCATCCCGCCTCAGTGAACGCGTTTATTAGCCGCAGCACTGAAAGACGCCGAGCCTCGCTGTGCTTCCAGCAAAAAACAGCCCCTACCCCTGAAAATAGGGAAGACAGCATCTAAAAGGTCAGGCTGAAACTGAGGCTGGTTCGGCAGCCTTTTTATAAAAACAAAGTATGCTCGCCTCATAGTATTAAGTTTTAAAAGCTTGGCGCTCGATACTTGTGAACGCAGCATTTCCTCTGCCAACAATTTTTACTCTTGTAGGACAGAGGTAACCCAACCTCACAAAGCACACGGAGCAGAGCCTGAGAAGCTTTACCCTGTTCTTTGACAGGCAGAGGAATTGCCTCATTTCGCCTGCTATTTTTATAATGAGCTGCTCTTCTCACTGCCCTGGGTAGAACAGGCTGACCTCACCACTAAGCTATTTTTCCATTCGAGCGCCTGCCCAGCAAATGTGGAGCAAAACCTTAGCAGCAGGCCGGGTCCTCTCCCTGCCTGGGCAGTAAAGATCCCCCATGTCGGTGGTGTGCAGCTGCCGAGCCTCACCCCGGTACTGCTGGGACTGCAGCTGGAGCACGGCCCCGCCGCAGCCGGCGGTGCCGCAGCACCTGCAGCATTCTGCTGCTGTGAGCGTTACACGCCTGTGAGCTGCAGCTCAGCTCGGACCACCACCGCCGGTACTAGGACACAGGCCGTGCACTGTGCTTGCAATTGCCTCACACCTGAGGCCTTGTTTGGGCTGAGCGCGTGCTGACCTGCCTGCAGTTTGCTTTCCAACTGGTTTAGCTGCAACAGCATTTCTTCCTCTGGCCATCTGGCCATAGGTGATTTTTCTACATTTTCTCACCTCTGTGCAGTACCACCGTAGCTCCATGCAGCTGAAGTAACAGGCTGCTGGGCTGTGCCGAACAAGATACTTGCACCCTAGGTAACGATGTAGCGCCCAGCCAGTACAGGCCAGGGACAATGGCAGAGGCCTTGACAGGCGGAGACAGGATGCGGTGTGCAGGAGTTCAGGCACAAAGGTGGGGCAGAGGCTGGCCACCAGAGACCCCACAGCTATAAAGAAATCACCATTTTTTTTCCCATTTGACCTGAAGCTAGCCAAAGCCTCTTTTTATGCATAACAAAGAAGAAAGAAAGAAAAAAGGTCCAAATATGTATGTGAATATGCAAAATATATACAGTAAAGTTGGTTACTACATGGATGTGCAAACCAATGATGAAAGAGCGAGGTGTAAAAGCATGCTGGTAAACATAAAAAGGACCCAAGTGAACTGCAGAGTGATAAAGAAGCAGCCGCCACCACCCTACTAATCCCAGCAAAAGCCCCTAGATGCTGGTGAGCGGCCTGAACATACCTAGCACCAGACTGAAGCCCCCAACCTGAGGACCCATAGAAGCAGTGAAAGGGTGAGCACAGCACCAAGAAAAAGGGAGGGTGTCAGGAACTGTGAGTATAATATTTTAAACTGTATTATCATTGAGACATTTCTATGTAGAAGGTTGTTTGTTTTTTACTGTATTATTATTGAGACATTAGTAAGGGTTTTTGATTGGTTTTCCATTCTGTAATAATTAGATCAGGACTAATAACGATTCTTAGATTATGTTGTCAAGATTTCAAATATACTAACAATAATTTATTGGCTTTATATATGTTTGCTCATAAACAAAGTTTTGAGAGTAACATGCTTTAAGCCTCTTATTACATTACGTTATCGCAGTAGTACTCAAAGTGCACTCAGAGTTGCAGGATGAAGGTCCTTGCGTTTGGAGGGGATTCCAAGCTACAGATTGCTTTTCTTGAAGAAAAGACTGAAAAAAAAAATACTAGTAAGAAGAGAATTTAGCAAGATATAAAAGTTGTCATGGTAATGTGGTCTTACATGCAAATTAGTCTACAGATTTAGGCAAGTGATACTAAGAGCTGCCAACTATTTAAGGATTATCTTTTTTGTATGAAAGGTTTTTTGCAGGTGTTGCAATTAAAAGTTAATTTACTTATTTTAAGAAGTATACATCCCTTATTAGACAAATAGCAGATTATTTGTTGTAATTAAGATATTTATACAGTTCTTTGGAGGAAGCTCCATATTCTTGTAAATCAACCTTTTCTCCCTCTCCCCTTCTATGGATTTATGTTTATATCCTGTCAAAATTGGCTCCCTATAATGTTAGAAAGCATAGCTAAAACTCATACAATTGTCTAGCCTTCCCAGCAGGGAAGGAGCAGCAGAGAAATCAAACATTACTCAAACAGAACATCTCTATTGTTTGCAATAGCACCTTAAAAATAAAGGTTATCGTTAATTAAATACTCGACATTGCAAAGAGTTGCAGGCATGTGGAATCTATTGCAAGCGTGAACTAAAAATACCACTCCTTAATAATTAACACAGAGCAGGACTGACGCCAGTGCAGTATGCATTCCTGCTAGATGCTCTCTGAATTAGCGTCCCTTCCATATGCAATTAAGTCTGAGGAGTCCTGTTTAAAGGCTGACTTTCCTAGCTGTGCTAAAACCCTCACACTTCCTCGGATGGGCCCAGAACGAATGGTGTGTGACAGAGCTTGGCCTCAGCATTGCCACTGCACGGGTGCCTAAGAGCTGCAGCTCTCAGCACACAGGCTGCCCTCAGACCAGCGTTTTGTAAGGCACAGAGCAGCGTGCCTGCAGCTTCGGCTGCCCCTGCAGGGATCGCTGTAGCTGGGCACCCATCTCACAGCCTTTCTTCCCTGTCACACTCAGGAAGCCACAGCAAGAACAGCGTTAAAGAAAGAGCTGAGCTCCCCTGAAAGGCATGTGTGATCTACCAGGCAATGACCATTTCGGCTGGGTAAGGAGGTTTCTCACCAGCCTGGTTTCATGTGACCTGAACAGCTCAAGGGGATATGTCTGACAAATGAACTGAATCCACCTCCAGCCCTCAGATGCTGGAAACCAATCTAGAGTTGAAATGTGAGTGAGATCTGCTGGCATAGCTGTCTGGCCATGGTATTTTAGTATTTTTGGAAATGAAATTTGAGTGCAACAGATTATTCAGATGGGACTCAGTTTTTGAAAAGAATACAGATTATTTATAAGAGGCTTGATAGGCATACGTGGGCTGGAAGATAGCAGGAAGGTGAAGGGAAATTAGTGGTAGACGAGCTGAAAGAAGGGGATAAATGTGAGCTCTGTAACAGTGAGCCCTGGAAAACAAATACCAGGGGCATGGGAAACAAAATGGGAACAGACCTCAGCCACGTTCCAAGCATGTGTGAGGAAATCCTTCCCTGGCAGTCGGGGTGGAAACCCCCTCCCTGCCCCCTGGGGAAGCCAGTTCCAGGGTCGGGCCGGTTTGTCACTCTAGGATTCTCATCCAGGGACATGACTCTTTAAGCCCAGCTAATCCTGAAACATAGCAGCATCTGGGGCACTGCTGGGTAACCAAGGAATTAGGCTCCAAATAAAGCTGCTCCTGCTGCATGCGCACACTGGAGAGCATATGCGCTACCACAGACTAGAGGCACAGTAAGGAGGGGGGGACTGCTGCAGATTTGAAAGGAGAGTCCAACTGCTGTAGATACCAGGGAGACCTGCCGCTACCCCCTCGCAATTCAGTGACTTTTAGCTGCCTTACATACAAAAGCTAACGCCAAGTAGCAACAAGCTCAGAGTGAACAGTTCCCAGCATTGTGGGGCAGGTAGCAAGTTCCACAGTTTAATTCTGGGCTGTTAAAATATACTTCCTTTTGCTTATTTTATATTCTACTGCTTAGTGATTGCACTGGACTTGCTCTTGGGAGGAAGAGCAAAGGAGAGCTCTTAGAAGAAACAGTCATTTCTGAGTTACATTTTCCACAGCATGTTTGCATCTGTTGTTCCCTGACAGATACCTCCACTCATTCTTTCTGTTTTGAGCTGAAGAATTCTGGACTGAACCTCTTCTGCTGTTGCAAAAGGCTAACTGTTCAAGGTATAAAGCAGGAGAACAGAAAATAAAGAGGCTGCTTTTTGTTTCCGCCTCTCTTGCTCTCTCCCAAAATTTATGCTGTATTCAAAGCAAGGCAACATCATAGATACATTCCATGAGATGAAGATGGCTCCTGTTTTTTTCTTCAATTTGTTTCCTAATAATGCCTAATGTTCTACTTGTCTTTTTGCCATATGCTGAAATTGAAGAGTCTGAGACTTTTTGTCCTGCTGGCAACAGCTAATTTACCATCCAACTTCCTGTAAATATGGAGCTATTTTTCCTTATGTGTATTGCTTTGCATTTATCAGCTAGTGAGTTCATTCCTGAGTAAACAACCTCTCATTTTCTACTACTTCTCCCTGGTACTCTGCAGACTGGTCACTGCTGGTCCTTACTGCGCTGTGCAAATTCAGGATTGATCAGTTTCAGTATGCTCAGTATTTCTGTGAAACTGGCACTGGAAATCCGGGCCATAAACCAAGAAGCAATTGGGACTTTAGACTGTTGGAAGTCAGCATCGATGTTCTGAAACAGAAGCCATTTTAGAAGAATCTTGAGGATTGGATCAAGAGAATTTTTTTCTTTCCCTGAAACAAGAAGATAAGAGAATAAAAGTTCATTCCTCACACCGAAGGGCAAGTCTTAGGCAATTCTGCAAGCAAGGACTTTTTTCTTGTAAAATCTTTATGTGGTGATGTCAAAAAGAGATGGTGGAAGAGGTATAGAGGGTGATGTAAAGAGATCTCAGCTGTGTATCATGATTTCCAACTTCAGTCAATGGAAGACAGCAAAGTTGTTTCCCAAGAAAGCACCTGGCAATCTATTCCCAGTCTGGTTCTGGAACCTGCCATCATGTTTGCAGATGTACACGTACCACTAAATTAAGGCAGAATATTGACCTTTGCTGTATCTTGTTAAATTCTCAGCATTGCAGCCAAGTTGTTAGTGATGCAGTAGTGCATGCAGTCTGTAATGCAAGTGCTTGTAGGTGATACGTTTCGCAACATGCTGGGAGGTAGCAACCCCATTGTAGACAGCATGAGCTACTATTGAAAACTCATTCAGGAAGTGAAGGGTACTCGCCAGCTGATTGCTAGCCCATTTGGAGCCCGAGAGCTCTCAGTGCCATCTTGTTCTTACAAGAAATACTTGACACTTCAGAACAGAAGTGCTGTGCAACCATATGCCAGACCCAGATGTTGATCCAACTTCTGATACAGTTTACATAGCCAGTCTTCTACCTCAATTCTCTAGCTCTAATTTCATCTCCATAGAAAGCTTGTTAATTAAAAGTCTTCTGTCCCCACTATCTGTCTGTTAAGGATGGCCAACAAGCTTTAGCAGGAGCATGCTAACATTATTTCCTTTCATAAATCTGAGTCTCTAGAATTCTCACTTCATCTTCAGGACATTGAACATTTAATGTACTCCTGAAATAAGTGAGAGGTATTGAGGAAACATCATCAACCAAGCCAGTGACTAAGGCTGTGCAGAACAGTCCTGCTCTTCCTGATATCCTAATCATATATATATATATTCCTAAAATCCTGTTTGAAAGGAAGATGAACTCCACCTCTCTAAAAGCACAAGTCCTGTTTGGAAAGTCAAGCCACATACAATGTTTAAGTGGAATCTTATGTATGAAAGTAGTTAAGTAAAATCTGGGCTTGGAACTTCTGTGGCTCTCCTGGCTGCAAATTTCCAACATGCAATTTATTATTTTGCTAGACCTGGGACAAAGTATATTCCAGTGGTGCTGAGTGCTCCTCTCCGTGGAAGGATGCCAGCAATGACTCCACTAACACAGATGGGGTTGCGTTGAGGCCTAGGAAGCACAGGGGGGTTCCAGTACCAGCAGAAGATGGTGTTCAGCAGAAGCAGCCTGATCGAGAACCTTCTCCCACCCCATCTTTTCCTTTGTGAACAGCTTGAGCTCCTAGGCAAGAGTCCAAGCTGGCCACTTCTACTGACCTCAGCAAAAGCTGTGTAAACATGCTGATTTCTTCCGATGTATTTGGCATCATGCCCCTGCTGCTCGGTGGATTTCTTCAAGTGCATAGGCTTGGCCACATGGACCTCTCCCAGCCACCCTCCCCTGGGTCTGACCTCATGCTCACACCACACTGATTCAGGAGGTTTTTCAGTCTTGCTGAGAACTACACATATACACATTTGGTAAGTGTTTCTCACAGGAAAAGGTGTAGACTGAACTTAGCTTCAGAGAACATTCAGACATTTAATTCAGCGTTCTGAAAATCGTACCTAGTGAAAATCCTCACAGAGAAGCGTAGAATTACATAGGTAGCTGTAGTTCAAGAACCACTTTGTTTGGTCCCAGCTAGTGCAAAACTTAAAAACCGTGGCACATTAAGTGATTTTCATAAGATTTTAAAAAGCTGAAACTACATTTTGTGCAGCACGAACCAGTTCTCCTTACCGAGAATCTGAAGGCTAACCACAGGTGTTAAGCAAAACTACAGTTGCAGTATGTTTAATCTTCGTATAAGCATCTTAACATGGGACGACAACAACAGGATAGCTGTATATTTATAGCCTCCTCTGAGGAACATAAATGGATTTAGTCCTCTCTAAAGAGAAGTTATTTACAGTCTTAGATTGAATATATAATAGACTAGCAAATCATTCTAGAGTACCCTTTTGTCCCAGCAGTTTTAAGTGATGTTCTACAGGAATTCATAACTGACTTACAAAGTCTTGCATAATACTGTTTTGTATCATTTGAAATCATTCTTCAAGAACCAGTATAACCTACACCTAAACAGGAAAGAAGAAATTTTTACGATTGCCTGGCATAAAATAGCTATTCCCACCATCCCCCAAGATTCTCAGTAAGAATCTCATTGTGATCTGAAGGAAAAAATGAAGAAAAAGAATGTTGTGAGATAAGGCTCCAGTTTAAAATCAGATGTATATGATGTGACTATATGCAGCACACAAATTCCAATCTGATTTTTCCATTGGGAACATTAAATTTTTAATAGTAAAACTAAATATACTGCCAGGTTATAAAAATAGCTAGGACAAAGGAGACTACAAACAACAATTGCATCACTTCTATTTAGTGTACAATTCTATTTAGTTACGATGCTCCATTTCTGCTGCTAGAGTCTAATTTCATTTTAGCACTTTAAACTGGAAAAACAAGATGACCTTTGTAATTGGATAAGCAAGCTTTGCCCTAAAACTCCTTAAGACAAAACTTTGATACCAGCCAGCCAAATGACGCCAATGCTACACAATTTTATGTAACACATTAATCAACTAGTTGTTGAGGCTCAGTAACCTTAAGATCAACATTTTGAACCTAAATTCATGTGCAAGAGTAAAGCTGACGCAAGGTAATCTTATCGCAAGTTTTTCCTTATGGTTTGTATTTAAATTCCATTCAGATACTAACTATAAATTAAACAGCGGACTGGAAAACAATGCACGCTGGATATTTTGAACAGTTTGCCCCAGAAATGTTACCAAGAACCAAACTTGTGGGACAACAGGCCAACACCACATCTGTAAAACAGAAGTTGTAGAACTTTGGGATCATTCCCAGAAAATATAAGGAGTGTGTATAGCTTTTGAATGGACTCATTTGATACAAAAGCAACTTTTCTTTTTCTCATTCGTATTTCTGCAGAAACACCCTTCACTTTGATTTTTATGCTTTAGTTCTGTGGTAACAGAAAAATACATAGGGAGGGGTGGGTGGATGGGTTTGTCTACAAACATACATTCCCATATATTTTTCAGCAGGACTTGCTTGGCTTCTGAATTCAGACTACTTTGACTACATTGTAGGCTTCCTACCAGATACAGTACTGTAATGGAGAAGGAACCCAAACAGCAGTAACTGTCACTAGGACATTTATCATAGCAAAATTAACATTTTCATGTGTATCACTGGCTGGAAAGAACTAAACTATTTCTTGTTTATGCATTTGTGTTTTGTGTTGTTGTTTTTTTTTCCTTTCAAATCACAGACCTTGTAACTTTTCTCATTTTAGTTTCTATCGGATTCATTATAGTTTCTATTGGATTCATTAAACATCAGTGAAACTAAAGGAGAAGAAAATGCAAGAACCTGCTGAAGTCTGCTTCAGGTCTTTAACAGAAGTATTTCTTCAGGTGATAAATAACCATCTCCACACTTAAACATGAAGTCTTTAGTGCACCTTTGACTCAAACCTTTTTCCCAGTAGAGCATCCTCTCTTCAGTGTCTATTATTTATTTTCCATGTAAAGAACACATTTAATCCCCTTAAGGAGGTCAAGTGACAGAGCTAGGAAGTTCTGGGTAAAGAGTAAAAAATCACATGAACTCACTCACCTGACCAACACTGAACTGTCATACTAGGATGCAGTCACAGGGCCACCTTTACAGGTGGGATGAAAACCATTTAATCCGTCCCATGCTCCAAGTTAACACTCTTTCTCCCCCACTTTAAAAAAAATAAATGCAGGCACAACTAAGTCTTCTGTTATAAAACAGGAAACTGATTAAGAATTCCTATACTGAACAGCAAGTCTAAAAATCCCTGCTGCTCTTCCATTTACTCCAAAATGCATCTGTCATCTACTCTGTATCACCAAGTTTTACACTGCAATAGTTTACCCTCCTATTAATGTTTATCCAGCAATGAATCTTCTAGGAAACTTTGGACTACCTAAGCAAGGTTTGAATTTTAAAATATGTACTGGATATAAAAGGAAATAGGTACTAACATCTGCACAACTCTTTTTATTACTTAGTAATCTAGCTTTCAAGAACACATTTCAAGAAATTCTTTGGCCTTTACTTGTAAAGTGATGAAACAGAGGTTCAATGTGTAGTACCCGAAGATGGGGTTAGGAGACTTGGAGGTATAGTTTGGACAAGAAGAGGTGAAAGATACAAATGTGTCTTTCATATTTAAGGCACTCTCTCTGGTGTAGTTCTTTTCTCCCGGTGATTCCGCCTTTTCCAGGACACCTTACAACATCCCCTGCATCTCCAGGCAGGGTCTGTTGTCACTAACAGCTATCGTACCACGTGTGGCAACCTGAGACTTCACTATAGCTGCAGATCGAGGTCAGTTTTCACAGCTGGAATGAATATCCTTGTGGCATTAGTAAATCAATCTACCTTTTGGAAAAGGACTTCAAGCAGTTCCATTATTTATAATGGTTTCACTTTTATTTACAGTAAGACTATCTGCACCTACTGGTGCTGCTAATGTCTTAATAGAGTCCCTTAGACAGGGGACCAGTAGGGCAGGTGAAAAAGGACATGTATGAATGGCTTCTGTTCCACGTGGCTAAAATAATCCAGTAGTGTCCCTTATCCAGACGCAAATTAAAGTATTACACATAGGATGAGAAACAGCAGCTGCAAGAATTACATTGACCTGGTTTTGAAAACATTTGGCAAGGAGATTCAGGACAGATTTAAAAACAAAAACAAAAAAACACCACCATATAAATAAGTAAGTGCTTGATAGAAAAGAATGGCAAAAACTTAAGTTCCTTTAGCTTTTGAACTCAAGTACACATTTTTTTGCTGCTTGAACAAGGATGAGATTAAGAAAGAAAATTAAGGAAGAAAAAGAACTCTACTGGAAAGGCCACATAGGATGGCCTGGTAACAGTCCCAGCTACCTAAATATGCTGTGACTTCCACATACCCGAAGAAGAAATTACTGATGTCCAAAAATGAGGGAAAACAGAATACTTGCTAGAACATCTGAGACCAAAAACATCTCCATTAGTTCAGTGAGGCACTTGAGCCTACAAACACGGTCAACACCAAGAATGCCTGTTACAATGCCCTGTTACAGAAAAGCTAAAACAAAAAAAAACGGTAATTCCCACCAGCATCTTTTTCCACCCAGAAGTGGCCATACAGCAATGACAGTTCCCTAGAACTGCACTCTTCCAGCTGCACACTTGGCACAGATGCTCCACTCCAGGGTAAGAAGAAAGCTTTTATACCTGTGTGATCACTGTCCAGTCTTCCCGCTCAGACTCAATCTGCTGACAGCAGAACACCAACTCCAATTAGGCCAGCTTGAGAAATAATCTTCAACGCTATTGCCTGCTTTTACATAAAGCTTCTGATAAATCAGTGCTGTACAGATCATGCCAGACTTTGTCATTACGAAGAAATCCTGCTTTTCAAAACAGCCTGAAAATGAAATAACTTATGTGAAAGGCTGACTCCCAAATCTTCTATAGAAGCTTCACAAATGTCCTATTAATCTGAAGATGCTGATGTCATCTCAAAGCACCCACAAATAATATTTCCATTACATAGCTACTGACAAAATAGCCTAGAGGAAATATTTCTTTTACTGAACGTTATGAATTTCATGGAAAACACCTGCCTACATAAAGCTGTATCAGCCTTTAACAGTGGTACATACTAATAACATACTGCTCCATGTTTCAAACTCCAGAAGGACCCCTGCACAGCACAGAAATAAAATTCCATTATGCTGATGCTTGTTAGAGTGGCAATTAGATGACACAGCAGTTCCAATTGTCCTTGTTATCGCTGATGACTTTCTGCATATTGTACCTGCATCATAGTTGGATCAATTAAGAAAATTACATGGGAAAAATCATCCTGAATCAATTAAAGCATCATTCCTATCAACAAAAAGAACAACACAATTTAATTTTCTCATTTTTCTGCTGAAGAAAGCAGCTATTAACGTTCTTCATAATGTAAAAAGGATCACCATAACATTAACTGCCCCATTTCCCCTATGCTTTTACACGTTTTTGTTATTTCAACTACAGCTCTTCAGAATTGTCACGTCCCTTCAGCTTTAAAGATCAATAGCAACTTGTGTGGAGAACTCCAAAAATGTATCAAGAGATTCAGTACATCTCCAGAAAATGTCAAGCCCTAGTTGGTTCGATCAACCTGGGGTCCAGGCACTTAATTCTGTTGTCCCAAAACACCAACGCAAAATAAAGCACTACCTTTAGGCCTCTTTTTAAATTATGTTTTTCTTTTGAAAATTTACCTGACACTGCCTTCTTTCTGCAGTCACTCAGGGGAGTGCTTTATTACATGTTAAAAGACAAGATATGTATTGAAAGTAGCAATTTTATTTGAGTTAAAATTATTTACAAAAACCCAAAGACATACTTCATGAAACTGGTACAAACTATTTTTCCTGCCGTTGGCTTTTGCTCCAAAGATCACAGCTGAGAAATACTGTATAAAATAAAAATAGGATTGGATTCAGAAAAGTACTCTACTTGTTCTAATTTCCAATTGAGAGTATTTACACAAATATTTACAATGGAAAAAAAGTTACTTTAAAACTTTAATTTGCAAGTTGGCCTCAAGTACCCTTTAATGCAGAGTTATTTGAGGGTCTAACACACAAAAACGCACTGCAGTTCACAGGGTGATTTCTCCCCCCACCCTCAAAAAAAAAAGATCTGCATTTGTCAGTGCTTGACAATTAGTTACATTTAAAAAAACTGTTAAACACTGAGGTAAATCAATTCCCAAACAATTACCAGTGTAACAAAGAAAGGTAGTTGTCCCTGCTTTCCCCCCCCCAACATCACATCTGTATTGTCTTTTGCCATCACTTCACAGAAACTATATAATCATTTTGAAATCCCACTGTAATTGAAAATCTCTAAAATCAGAAGACTAGATGGGCAACATACTCATTAATTTCCTCCTGGTAGAGATGATTTACATACAGCTTTTGTTTCTCAATAGCGAGCTGGTTTTGTTTAGTTTTTAAACAAAGGGGAATACAACCTCAAAAACGTTTCTAAGTTACACTGATACACTAAATTTTAGAAGGTGATGAGAGAAAACGCAAAAAAGTATGACCAACATTGGATTTTTGCCGCTAATCAGTTACTTCCTTACAGAATTCCCAACAATCTGCATTATCAAAAATAGGAAGACATAGAAGGCAGCCACTGTATGTAAAAAAATTACAGCTGGCACTGATACAAAAGCACGAGTTTGTAACTTTATACATGGAGATAACACAATATCTAAAAGCAGGTTAGATTTCCTGTTATTTCCCCCTCATTATACATAGAACTAATATTTTTATGGCTTCAAGTTTTACAAATTCAATGGAACAACATGATGTAACTACCCATACAGGTATTTAAAAATGTCAATGAAGCAGATCTCAGAACAGTCTGCAAATATTCAAGACCAGCTTAATAAAAATAATTACCAATTCAGTTGGTCTGAATAATGAGTGCAAGAAGGTTTTTTTTATTGTTTTTTTTTTTTTTTTTTTTTTTTTTTAAATCAAAGTCATGTAATTTCTGGGATTTTTTGTTCCATTTAAGTCTTCAAACGCAATGCTTTGCTATGAACTAGACCTCAGACTGAACAAAATCTTAGCTATATCAGCAATTTAAGGCTTTGTGTTGTATGCATTTAAACTTTGTCATACTACAGAATAATGAAATAGAAAGATTATGTCAGCTGGAAACATTAATCCCATTGGTGTTTTAGCTTCTTTAAAATTCTTCCCCCTAAAACATCTAATTTCTTTGTACTGAGCATTATAAAATACATCTTGAGCAGTTCCTTGAAAAGAATTAAAACAGCATTTCAAAGGTTTTGCTCATTAGAAGTGTAAACTAACCTGGGATTTCATCTTTTTTTTTTTTTTTTTTTTTTAAACAGGGTACAATATTTTGTTTTTTTACAATTGCTATTTATTTTACGAATAACACACCCTCTCTCAAATGGCTTTATGTGTCTATGGGTTTGCATGTTTCTTGGAACTACAAAGTGTTATGGTCTATCAGTTTACAGTACATGGGCCATGACAGTTTTAGAACTGAGAAATAGTTCAACAACCTAATTTCAATCAAAACAGTATAAAAAATAAACTATCCAATCCTCGCCTCTTTGGATTCCAACAAATTTTAAATATAGACAGTAGTTAAAATCACAAAAGTATTTAAAAATTTATATTTTATGATTTTGGAATAATCTAGTAATAAAAAAGCAAGAGCAAATTAAACTCAAATAGGAGCGGTGCTGCTGTCCAGAACTTCTTTATTAGAACATTTGATACCTCAGTAGCTAAGCTGCCTTTGCACCTGGCTGGCATGAAACAGTGGCTCAACAGTAAACAGCAGTTGCACTATCAGCAGCAAGTTTTTCCCCTTGAAACTTGTCACGAACAAAGCAAGAAAAAAGATAGGGAGGGTAAACCCTGCCAAAAATATTTAAATACTGCACTGCATCATAAACAGCATGGTTTCTTTATTTACTTTCCTCAGAATCTTTTTCCCCTCATTTTTGATAGTTGCAGATTGATGTAGTAACTGTCTTTTAGAAAATGCTGAATGCATGGTTAAGAGACCAGGTAGCCTTAAAAATCCGAACACGAATGACACAGATGAATGCTCTTGGTATATCCTTCAAGGACTTCTTTCATGACTTCTTCTTTTGTCTAAGGGTAGCTCCAGCATTAGAGTGCCTGCAGCAGAAGTTAAGTATCTAGCAGTGTTCCAAGTATTCTATCACCCTAGAGATAGATTTCTGGCCTGTTGTTCCAACAGCACACTGAAAAATATAAGAGAAAGAAGTAACAAATAAGCATTTGTAATATTACCTCTAAAATGTTGAGAGCTATGCTCATTTCAGAGCATTTCAGAACTTTAGGGTTTAGGATTACTTATCAGTAAAAATAATTAGGATCAGGAAGAAGTTTCACAATATTTTCCTGAACAATAGCATTCAGAAGGAATCAAAGTAGCTTCCTTTTATTTACTATAAAAATATCATATAAACAGGTCTTCAATACTTAAAAACACAGATAATCCCCCTACGCTCTTCTAAAGACATATGAAAATGGTAAAAACTTCTAAAAATGTCTGGGTTATTAACAGATAATACACAAATATCTATACCCATCAAATTAAATATATATATATATATGTTACTTACAGTAAGATTCATAAAACTGAGAAATTTTTTAAGCATTTCAGTCATTATTGAGAAGTCCCCTTCAGGTAAGTATTCCCTCACAGTAGTCACGTTGATCTAAGAAATAAATAAAAAAACTTACTTTAACATGTGACATTTTTCCAACACCAAGAACTATGTTACTCTTCACGTGAGATGGAGCAAGACAAATATATTCATAGCCTGATTACGATGGCTTTTTGCTGTCATCTCTTTGATTCAAGTCCCTCAAAACTCATACATTTAAGGTGTTTATTTCTAGGAAACAGCAATTTCTGCAACCTTTTTTCCCTGTTAAAAGTCATTACCACCATCAGACCTCCCCAGGACCTACAAGGTTATCAAGAACTCAAAAAAAAAAAGACCAGGTTATTCTCCTGATGTGGAAAGAATCTCCCTTCATAACTGTCAAGGGTTGAAAGTATTTGAATTTACTATCAGTACCTCCCCAAACACTAAAATTATACACAGGTAATCAAAAGTTAAGCTGTAAAGTACAGAACAGAATGCTCAAGAACATTTTTGCCATCATGGTAAATTTAAACTAGCCTGAAGGCAGGCTCAACCTCATCTTCATTTGAGCATGTATTTGACAGGAAAGTTTATGAAGTTTTCAAATGCCAGCGTTCCACATTTTTAACTTCAACTTTCCATTATGTATTTCCAACCCGAGGCAATCATCTTCAACTAATGTGGACATACACAATTTCATACAAACTTCACTGGAAATAAAAAAGCAGACTAGGATGAAAAAAACAAGTTGGATGTTAACTTGCTTATTGAAACTGCTGAAAAACGAAGCAAGCTTTTATCATTATAGAACAGGTTAGCCAACCTTCCTTTGCCTTTCCAGTGTTAGTTCATTTGTGAGCTAAGACTAACAACAAACAGTAGAAAGGCAGAAGAGGTTAAATGTTCAATTCCTGTTTTTCTTTGATAAACATATTGATGTTCAAAAGATTTGTTTTGGATGGAATGCTTCTGGCAATTTTCCATAGAACTACATACATTAAATTAGCTTCGTCAGTGTACCAGCTCACATTGAACCCTGATTTAATAAACCCATTTCAACACCACAGATTATTACTTCGCTAAATATTTTACTGGAGTTATTGACTTATTCCCTTACTGGACTCTCTTGGCAGAGACAGCCTAGAAGCAATGCTGTGTATGAGGCCACAATGCAGTCTTCCATGTGCTTCCCAGCATGCTGCAGAGCTGTAAAGAGAGACAACAGTGTATTGTATCCTCTAAGCAGCTGGTATCTTTTACTGCTTCAAATACAATCTTTCATTATCACTTTCCAGAATTCTATTTTCTCAAACAAAGTGTCTTTTTGCACTGAGACTTTAGAGGCAAGAATCGAACTCCCTACTAGACTCAGTAGCAGACATTCTTGAATGGAAAAATGGTGTTCATTCTCTTTCAATTCGTTATATTTTATAGTACTTTTATTGTCGTACCATTTCAATGGGCAAATTGTATGTTTAACACAACAAAATACAAATATGTTTTCTGTGTAAGCCAATAAGATTTGCACAAAAGAGGAAATTTTCATATTACAAATAACAGATAAAGCACTTTTTGCTATTGGCTCAGCATTTTGGGGGGCAAACCACAAATAGCTACAGACAACAACTGATGGCATTAAAAAAGGAAGAAGCATATAAAGCAAGGCTGGAAAAAGCAAGATAGTGCATTTGCTATCAGAAGATTAAAATGAGCCACTCAACTGAGAACAACTAATGTTTTTGACCAGCTGTATTTTCCAGAAACAAACCATGTAATTCAGCTTAAAGATGTTCAAACTCCTGAAATAAATTCCTAAGGATGAGGCACATCAAGGCATCACACAGCTACCTGAGATACCACCGATGGAGCGAGAAGAACTCAGAAAAAGAAGATGGGGACAGAAGGCAGAAGCAGCATACATGTAAGTAAATTGGGGAAAAGAAAAAAGAACTGAATGGAGTATGAAACAAGAAGGGTCACAATGCAGTGGAGTACAAAATTAAGGCAGATATTGTTCTTCTGCAAAAGGCCTTGAAAACTATAAAGGCCTAAAAGTTCCATTTCAGAATTTCTTATACAGAACATGCTTATTATTATTTTTTTTTTAAAGGGACTGACAGACAGAAGGCACTCTTAAGTAAAAAGTACTTCCCCCCACTTTACATGCTTCAACTCTGAACTGCTCATATTCGTGCTTTGTAACAGCTTCACGTGGGGAATACACTGAGGAAATAGCCTAGTGGACTGCAGATAGACAGGAAGTAGAGGACAAGTTCAGAGTTTATGCCATCGCAGAGTTCTTGCCATTTTCTGAGCTCATCAAAACCCTCCAACATACCTTTATTAAGATCAAGCTCTTCATCATCTTCTTCCTTCTTATCTTTCTCTTCAGTACTGTCTGACTTTTCTGTGGAGACCCACTGTATCTCCCCACTTGTTTCTTGCCATTCCCCACTCTTATCATGCTGAGCAGTGGGAGCTTCTTTAATCAATTCATCTGTCTGGCTCTCAGCCAGCTGCGCCGCTCGCTCACGCTCAAGAAATAGCTGATAGGGAAAATTTCAGAAAGATTTCAATCATAAATTAAACCCTACACACATGGAATTAATAGTTGAAAGTATATTTCTCCTTCACAATTGACCCATTAATACAGGTAGCCTTCAATACTATTCTTTACAATAGCCTTTTCTTCTTCAAAGGGTAACATGATTTATCACAACACTAATGCTGTGCTCTACAGAAAAGGCTTGACTCCCTCCCTCCCCAATGTTCAACCAACTGGCAGATTCCTCTTAGGTATCAAAAATGCTTAGTTGCTTTTTTGAGACACAATTTGAAGAGTAAAAGTTGCCAGATTTTCTTGTCATTTTTTGTTCTTTACCAATCCTCATCTTTCTTTTCATGCGAACTATCCTCTCATTGCTCTCTTAACTTCTCCCTTGATGTGTAAAAAGTAAAAATTTGAAAATTTAAAGAGTAATTTAAAATGACTTAGCAAGTCATTTTAAGGTGAATGTGACTTAACCAATCTCATACTGCACATTTACATCTTGTGAATTACTTCCCAAATGATATAACCACCAGTTTTGAATATTGCTTTGTAGAACTGCGTACACTGAAATACTTAATATTATTAATATCCTGATTGTTGACATTTTTGTCTGCTGCTGGACAGTCATTTCAAATAATGAAATAGAACTGCTAAAAAATCCATAAACTTATCGCCATTAAAATTAAAAAGTTGTAAGTGATCCTGTTACTTACTTTTATTTTAGTTTGCATGTTGGAGCTTACTCACCAAAAATTATTAGTGGATTTAAGAAGTTAGTCAATACAACATTTAAGACTGGTGTTTCAAAGCCATATGCATTATATTCACATTAAAAACATGGTACAGCATGATTTTTAAAAATGGTATTAAACTCCCATAAAAATAGTACTTTAAAACAATCTATGGAAGCAAAGTAGATGAGCTTTGAGAGTAGCTTACAATTTTTGCAGCTGCTTAAAAGCAGCATGAGGAATAAACTATATAGGAACAAGAAAGCTCTAAGGAGCACAAGAGCAGCTTTCAGATGTCTGTAATAACACTGCCAAGTTGTGAGTAGCACCCCTCTTCCCTCCCTGTGCTGTATTACATTCTAAATACGTGTAACAAAAAAATTTTGACAAGAATCTTCGCTGCTGAGTTCTTTCTTCTTCCTTGAAAGTCTGATAATGAAAAATGGTGACTATTACAGGAAAAAACACATTTTTGGTTCATTTCTTACCTGCACTAAAGCCTGAACAGCATCAATCTGTCCAGTTATCTTTAGGCTATCATCTCCTTCTCCCGTACAGAATGAGTCAAAAGAACATGATGTTTCCATATTGACAAGACAGTGCCTGTTCCGAGCACTATATTCTACTAGATTGATCAACAGACCCAATCCCTGCAAGAATTGGAGAATCAAAGAATATTACACACATTAAAAAAATTATCAAAATGTCTTTAGGCTGTATATTTCTCAGGATACATACATACTAACACCTTTATAAAACAGTTTGATAAACAGAGAGATCAGGATTTAAAGAAATATGAAGCAAAACTGAGAATTCTGCATACAAATTTAAGGATTTTCAATTCTGAATAAAATCACTTTAAATGTTTTTAAAGGTGAGATTCAATTTATCGATTAGGGATTCAGGGGTCCAACCTTCAGCTTCTGTTCTTAAAAGACCATTCACATATACAGTTTTAGCATTACTTAGCCCACAGCTGCATTTTATGTACGCTGAAGTAAATTTGACACTGCCTTTATCTCAAACAACAACATCCACTATATTTCTAAAATTGAAAAGACATTTGAAAATGAGATAATTCAGACTTATTTACTTAATTCTCTAACAATTCATCTACTTTTTCCCATCAAGCACAAAGAAAATGAGAGCTCAGGGTCATCAAATCCTTGAGTTTTCCCTGGACCTTACAGAAACCTCCTTTAAGTACTTCACTAAGGACATGGCCAATGAAGTTTGTAGAGGCTGCTCCTTAATTTGGAACTGGAGCAGTTAAACACACAAGCAGGCAGCAAATCATCTAATATTCATGCAACAAACACAACAACTTACCAGCACCCGAATATCAAATCTCTGTTCTTGAGGTAGGAACTTTGGAACCTGAAGCACACAATTCATAGCTGTGCCTATCAGACCATCTTGTTCACCTGTTTTTGTACTACCCCATTCTGTAAACAAAAAGAGTTTAAAAGGCTCAATTTTTAGAAGATAGATTTTCATTATTTTAAGCAGATGGATAAAACCTTTTGGCCCTCAGGATAAACTGGGCCCTCTTGGCGCAAGCATGCATCTTGTTTACATTTCATACTTGCCGTTACTCACCCAATTCCCAAAAAACAATTACTGATTACTAAAAGCAAGCATCTACCATACTTTACCATACTATTTTACTGCACTGTACATGGAAAAAAAAAAACAATCAGTATAAGAAAATGGTTTACATTAACGTACTATCTCTGATGCTGTAACACAGAACAGATTTATTTTGTTTGTTTTTACCATTATCATTCGTTAGGTTGAGCAAGACACCAATGATGGCCCTCATGCAGTCTTCCACTGCTTTACCCACATGGTTGGTTACATTCTGGTGAGGCAGAGGCTTATTGTCTGGTAAACAGATACTATCTTCAGCACGATTGTATCGTTGGATTAACTCCTCACAATGCTGCAATGCTCTGCAAAGAGAAGATGCAGAACAAAATTACCTGGACAACATACAGGATATTTCACTTTATACGTATTTCATCAGGAAAACAGCAAATATGGAATTTATGCAGCATTTTCCTGATAAAAGTGTAAGAAGCCTAATCTGTATGGATAGATGATAAGCCTGTCACCTATAAAATCTTTTATGAGTTCAACTGAAATTGTGAAAATAAAACTAAAACAGGAAAACTTTGTTGCCTAGAGCTTTACCAGCTTGAGATTTCAAGTGCAAAAGTTCATTTTTCTTTCCAACTTAATCAAAAGGTCTTAAGACATCTCCTCTCCCTATAAACAGCCTCTCATATCCTCTGACCATCAAGGCACAACATCATTCTGATAGTATTTTCTAACTATTTACCTGTCTTGTCCCCAGAGCTATCCTTATTCTGTGATAAATAAGTGACAAGTGATTTTCCAGCAGAAGCAGCCTTCATCTCATAACACTACCAGACCAGACATAAATCTACTGCATTATATTAGTTTGACAAAGTGAGAGTGCTGATTTCAATTATAAACAGAACTAAGATGTCAAAAGGACAGATTGGACTAACTAGCACAGTAGGTAGATTTTTTTCTTTAACTTGAAGAACCACTCAGAATATTTAGCCTACAACCATGACGTTCTTTTTCCAGTGAGGTCTGCACAGTCAAATTTTCAGCCTGATTTGCTTTCCTTATGAACCACTTGGGCAGTGCAAGAGGAATTCAATCTCTTCCAGTCAACTGCGACCTCATCCTGATTGATAAGTGGGGGTAGGAGAACAGAACAAATTTTCTCTATTCTTAGTTACACTAACTGTCATTTCACTACTATGCTCCATTCCAACAAACACTTAAGATAATAAAACACTATCAACAAAAGTAGCTTCCCAAAAGTAGCTTCTCTTCTGTGCTCACCTTATTTTGGTACTAAAATCTTAATCCAGTTTGCAACTTCACCAGAACCAACAATAACTACATGTTCTTAGTACTCAGGCAGTTACCAATACCCTTATCTAAAATAACTTGAACATTACTTAATAAAAAGCAACATAGAAATTAAGTTTTTTCCCCTAGAATTTTCTGGTATAGCAAATTCCTTGCCGTATCACATGCAGAGCTGTGCAAAAATGTCTTTTTGTTACAACTTACTTAGCTGAGGAGACTATGAGTTGCGAGTCTTTGTATGCTATCAGATAGCTCTGATTTTCTGGATTATGCACAGTAACCTAAAAAGGGGAGGAGAAAGTAGTATTAAAAAAAAAAAAAAGACGACCTTTTCCTTGAAAGAACTATTCTCTTCCACTACCACCCCACTTTATTTAGTTCCACTTTTCTTGGTTATTATCCAGAATAAGTTTTCACTTATTGTACCAGTATTTCCTTGGAGTTTCCACCTTTTAAGTAATCCCACAAGACTGGGGCACTGCATATAAAACCATCTTCCCTGATACACTGCACACAGGAAGTCTGTGAGAGGATATTCTGCCACAGCAGAACCTGAACCTGTATCCTGGGACACTGTATTCCCAATGCATGTGTATGCGCATGCAAATATACGTAAATATTTTGCTATTTAAGACTTGATGTCAACTCCACTTCTGGGATCTTACTAAAGATCCAACCATAAACCTTTTCCTCAATTCTCTTGATTGGAATACAGAATCGATTTATAGAAACAGTAAAAGCTCTTCTTAAATTTGTATTATATGGTGTACTGATTTGCCCCCTCTCCCAAATTCCTAAGGATCTTACTATATCACAAGCCATCGTCAAGTTCAAATTTGGATATTCTGCCACTAAACAAGTCTCTTCTGCTGTTGCTTGGTAATTCCATCCATGGAATATAATAGCAGAAACTGGATCTGAATTTTTTTTTCTCACTATTCTGAAGTAAAGGGATAGGTGCTGTAACTTTTAAGTAGCCACCCCTGCATTTGTTCATTGTACTAATTTTTTAGCTTACTTTTACAGTATGCTTGAGTTTATCTTGCTATTTTAGTCAAGAAGTATCACTGCAGCTACTTGCCCTCTGACTCAGGCTTAAGATATTAAGACTCATTGATCTGTACTTTGAACCTGAACACCCCTTGCTGATGTGCAGAGCAGTATTTCCAAAACATCACATTTTTCTATTTGTTTACAATATCACAGCAAAAAGAGTAAAAACAAATATGAAACTCAACAAAATGAGGCTTTATAGGGAAACATATGCATAAGGTTTCTCTACAAAAATTACCACACATTTTAATTCTGCTCAAACTTCTCATTGAAGAACATTTACCATCTCAATATACACGATCAACTGACTACAGACCTAGTGTGACCTTCAAGGCAGTTTGCTCTTTCAGCACTTATCTAGCTGATGTCTGAATGCAGTAATTCTTATAACATACATATCAATTATAGTTTTAAGAAAACACATTACGCTGTGTTATTACTAGACTCACGCTAACGTCAAACACTCGACAAAAGAAAACAAACAGCGATTTTTCAGAGGAACTTAAAAAAAAGCATCAGGTTATACACAGTTATTCTTAACAACAGCGAGTGATATTTTACATTAATGAACAGAACTTCCAACATTCCAGGAACACTGATAAACCTCACAAGGTTAATAGCTTTGATTAAAACATTTATTGTTACTTATATAACTATATATTTATGGAACACTTTAGAGAAAGCATTTTACAGAAATGTAATGTTCGTACTTACACTTTCTAAGACCCGTAAACACCTTTCTGCACCCCATAATGAAGCAACTAATTTCTCTTCATTTTCATCACTGCTTAGGTGATCAACACATTCTTTAACTAAACAAAAAAAAATTCACTGTCAGTAAGATGTCTTCAAAAGCCAAGCATTCAGATGTAACTAGCTATTCAGAGAGTTGCTATCAACCTTGGTTTATACCTTAAAAACCCTGTAATACTAGGAAACAAAGACATGATCAGCATTCTAAAATTGTTACATTTCCAGGTAAATTAAAAGAAGGCTTTACAATTTTGTGATTGTTGCCACACTAATTACTTATCTGTATATTTTATTTTCTACTAAGAGATTGTACCGTACATGATTATGTTCCTTAACTATAAATAAGTCCACAGATCTTAAAGATGCATTGTTTTATAGTACTTGAAAGTGAAGTACTTTAATGTACTTTCAATCCCAAAGATTTGTCACCAATATTTCCCAATAACTTGTCATAAAATTGTGCATTTTTAAAAATTGAGAATATATCATTTTTTCTATTCTTGAGCAAAGAAAATTAATATTAAGAAAATCAAACATAGGATTTACTAATTTTTGCGCACTGTAAAAGCAGGATCTCCAATTTACCTTTATCTACAATATGATCAAGACCACCTAGAAGTCGCAGTTCTTCTTTAAACCAGTCCCCAGCTCGTTTTGAGGTGAGAGACAGTAATGTCTCCATTGCCAAATGCCCGGTCTGAAAGAGTTAGATTCCAGAATTAGTGAAGTCATCATATGCAGCTGCAGCCAACACATCAGATCATACAAATACACCTCATACAAAAACAAAGTTACAGTTTCTAAGTAGAAAAACCACCAGAGGGAGCAAGAACAGATATAGAGATGCGTCCATCTTAAAAAAAAAAAAAAAAAAAAAAAAAAAACAACCCTTAGTACTGATTAAAAAGATATGTTAGCATTCTCAACTTTTTCTTAATATTTTTAATATTTTAGAAAGTCTAAACAGCCTCTTTTCATCTGCTTCTCCTGTTATCAAAAGAGACTAGTGGTGGAAGGAAAGGAACAAAACAGCCAGGTAGGAAAAAACCTGCAGTGAACACTGCTCTTTCCCCAAATACATTAGCTTTGCTGCTTTGTAAAATACATGTTTCTAACCAAGTTTTTTGTGACTTTACTTTAAATGCACTAAAGAAAACAATTCAACTACGATGCTGATAAAAACCCTTACTGTATTTACTGGATTCTTTTTTCTTAAGAGGAATGCATACTGAAATTCTACAGCACTGAAGATAAGCTTACTCCCTGCAAACTGAAGTTGAACAGATTTTAGGCGATTATCTTAGTTAATCTCCTGCAATGTTTTTAAGCAGAACAAATGCCATCTATAAAAGACTGTTTATCTAGTTTTTATAAAAGCTTATAAAAAAGCCAAATGTTAATAATAAAGCATTATATACTTACATATACACGTCTATTATGCATAAGATTTATATCTACACAGAATATTGAATTCTGTAATCTCTGAAAAACACACAAGTAAATGTGGACTACTATAAGCCTAATAATTTAACGTGCCAGAAATACAACAACCAACAGCCAGAGAAAAAGCCATAACATCCCATTAAAGTCAACCAAATTCACCACTTCAAAGTTATCTTCCTTCCCTGACACATTTGATTTTTAACACTTCAAGGAGGGCTGTGCTTATTCTGAGATGTGCAGCATATTCCAGGATACAAGTGCAAACCTCAGCACCTCCTGGGAATAACAATACTCACCAGGCTTGAATAAACACCCTGTTGTCTTTGAAAACCAAGTTATTATTTGTACGATTCCTCCCCACCAACCTTGACAGCTTCAGCTGCTTTCCTTTTTTTTTCAGATTATTGCTCTCCAAGGAGAAAGTTCAAGATCAATGCTGATAAAGAAGAGTTACTACCCAAAAGTTTTTTTTTTTTTTTAGAAGCAACCTCTACAGCAGAGTCACTGATGAGCATATGGGTTAGTAACTGCATTTCTCCAGTGTAATTGTGTCCTTGGATCATGAAAGCATCGTGGGGGGGGCAAGAGAACATGAGCAGCAGCAAATCTACAACAGGTCATTGCTCACTGAGTCAGCAGCATCTCAATTCCCCATCACAGAGGAAACAAACAAAGCTGCCACTCCTGCCACTGTTTCACCACCCTGGCAACCGGTAACCACCCTTAATTGCCAGCAGCCACCCTCTCAGTCTTCCCACAGGAGGGAAGTTAGGCCCACTTGGTTTCAAACTTTTCTTATCACTGGGAGATACAAGGTCCAAAACCTCACTTTTACAAATTAAGTTAAAAGCATAATAGCAGACAACAGTTTAAGCAATGGATGTAGAACTGCCCTTCTGATGCCAACCAAATGAGCAAGTGTTTTGAGGGGGGAAGGGAAAGAACCTGCAGACAGCAGTTTGACAGATCCCTAGTTTTCCACAGCTTTCCCATCTTCAGAAAATTCTTCACGCTTTCAGAGTGAGCTTGAAAATTCTGTAACATGGGTATCTGAAGCCAGGCATAAATGAAATCAGATTGATAGAAGCTGAACAGGGACTCTCCTTAGAGATCTTAAGGGCTACAAAGGATTTAACTCATCTTCTGTATGTGTTTCCACGAAATCTCAAAGTCCACATAGTATTTCAAATACAGTACTTAGTCTTCCTACAAAGGACAGTAAGACTTCAAAAACTCCAGGAGAATATTGTTTGATATTCATACAACTGGGCAAGAGGACATTTAAGAACATGCATATACTAAAAATTATCATTCAAGATTTAATTCTAGCTTTTGAGGAAAGTCTTGAAGGTCTTTTCCAACCTTAATGATTTAATGATTCTACTATTCTGATTAATATTATGTCAATTACTATAAAATTTTAAGACCAAAGTTTCAAAACATGGTTTCCTTAAGTTTTCAGCCTTATGCTGAGACTGAAAAACAAAACAACCCTTCACAAGTCACTTCTGGACATTTTCATCATGATGCAACAGATAAGAGCTAGCTTGCAAGCATCAGCTACACTGGGCTATGCTGACTGACAGCCAAGTGCAATTTGCTATCATGAAGATTAAGTTCTTCAGGTTTGATTTTCTCCTAAACCAGAAAATACTTGGAACAAATTGAATGCACAGAGAAGTCCTTTTCAATTTCTGGCTTTACATTTTCAATGTTGTTCATAGCAGTCTAGAAAACAGAATCCTTTGAACACCTTTAGGAATACTCGAGAATTAGTCCAAACTAGTTTCCCGATAGAATCACACAAACGACACTGTCTGCGTTAAGGATTTGGGCAGCTCTGTCACCTTCATTGAAGCTCAGATTCAAAAACCTAATGTATAACTGGTTAAGCACAAACTGGTGCTATCAAAATTGCTGTTGCAATCCTTCTGTTTCTCAGTGTTTTTGTCTGAGTTTGAAAAAGTACAGATCTTTTCTTTACCCGCCCCCCCCCCCCCCAACAAAAAAAAAAAAAAAAACAAAAAAACACCTGCATTTTTCGTTAAAATTTTCTGTCTGTTTGTCATCTGGTACAAAACAGATTACGTATTGTACCTAATGACAGAGATCAATGTGAAAACAACTTTATGCTCCACACATGAAGCTCATTATTGTCTCAACTTACCATTGCAACTATCATAAACTGGCAGAGAATCTATTCATATCATTTGGCTTGCAAATATTCTCAGAACACTGTAATAGTCTACTTCTAGATGGCACAGCTGGGAGGGAACCAGTTTCCATCTGTGAGGTACTACAGTATTTAACACATTTGCAACAACAGCTCGATATAATTTTATGAAATCAAGATGCCTCAGGAAAAAAAAATGAAACCTGTGATGATAATATTCTTTTCTCATGGATGCATCTCTTGCAGGACAGAGTCCCTTTAATATATCATTTCCCTTTTAAAACTCATGCTTAAGAAAAGAAAAACCGAATTAGAGTTCATGAAAAACATTAGGCCAGCTGAGATCATGAATATAAGAAAAGCTGTAATAGGAGATAGTGGTCAGCGTGGCTGGATGCTTTAGCAATCAGGAACCTACACCAGCTGTTCCACACTTAATATACAGAGCTGTCTTACATTTTGTAGTGCAAACGATATCTTGGCACTGAGATAGTGAGCTATGTGAGCCTCCAGAATTAAGACAGTAATTACACCAATTCCTTGCTAATCTTCACCTAGAAAATAAAATTTGTTCTGTGTTGATATCTTAAGATTGTATCACACAACTTAACAGACTAAAGTGAAGGCAGAGAACACCAACTCTAATTTACTCTGCTTTTGCAGATTCTAAAGGTCAGAAAAGTCACTGAGTTCTTTACCTACAGATTCCACACACTATGGGAAATATGCCTAAAACTGAAGCACTGAAATAATTCACCTTTGTCACCCTAAATTGCTTATCAAGGTTAAGAATTATGTCATCAATTCTTATGTCTATCTTCCTCCCCTAAAATTCAGCTCTTCCTAATGATATGTAATACTGACTTCATACCAATTCAGCTATCTGTTCCACATCTGAAGTTTGGGCTGGGGTTGAGGTGTCAAAAGGACAAAAAAAAGTCACTGGAACTGCAGAAGATGATGCCAGTTCATCAAGGCATATCCTCTTTTAAACTGCTCTAAGACTGAACACAATTTTATCTTCAGGTTACTGATGAGTTGAAACATCTCTTGCAGAGATAAAACTCTAAAAAGCTCACTTCATGAGCAATAGATCAGATCTTCTGTCACTGTGAAGTACTGGATTAAAAATAGTAAAAATCTTATAACAATCTTTGAAACTTTAAAGAAAATATTAAAGGATGTTAAAAAAATTAACATCTTAACATGTTATGCTGAAATATGATGAAAGCAAAAGCACGAAGTTGTGCCATCTATGACCACTCATCTAGTCAATCTGTCATCAAGTCTTTAAAAATACTCTTTTTAGAAGACTTGCAACTTACCCTTTAATTTTTCAAGCTAGCTCAATAACTAGCACCAAACCATGGCCAAATTTATTTTTTTAAAAAATGTGTTCATTCTGCTGCATCTGAAGATACATTCATAAAAAACAAGTATTCTTGAGAAACAAGTATAAAAACCAACCCTTATCCACACATAAGATTATCGATAGAACTGCTACTACACTCCCTGCTGAGAAAAATTGGTTTCTGGAAGACAGACATTATTATTGTTATTAAATAGAAGTACCTGTACCACGACTCTAGTTTAACACATACTCTTATTCCCACATAACAACCACTGCTCTTTGTGAATGAACATACATAGATGAAGATGTAGGCAGAGAAACAAAAGTCAAACTGAATGTGATCCTTGAACACACGGCTGTTACTTGCTTTAATAGCTACCCTTAATGAACTGCTCTTACCAGTAGTCAGCAGTGAACCTGAGAGCTGAAGAACATAACTGTATCAGGCTTTTATAAAGAAAATTTTAAGTTCAAAAAAAGAAAACACTTGCAATCAACACTTGCAACACTTTTACAATCGCAGACAGCATCATGAACTCTGAGTTGTGATATAGGAAATTAAAGCTGATACTATCAATTCAATTTTATTAAACATTCCACTAGTGTCAAGTATTTCAAACAAAAGCACAATACCCACCGTGATGTTTTCAAGATCAAGATGTTTGTTGTGAACAGTTTCACATAGTCTCCGAATTTTTTCCTTAATTTTATTCATGTCTTTTTCATTCAGGAGCTTGGCAGAAGAAGCATCTTGTTCCAATTCCAAAAGCCGTATCATCAGATCTAAACTAGCTCTGTCTAAATCCATGTTCAAACGATCTCTACTCAAGATGTACATTAGAGCTGCTGTACAAAGGGACAAATTCTTGGGTTGGGAGAGGAAAGAAAAAATATATATATTTTTAGTAATCATGTCAGGTACAAGTTTAAAAAAAAATAATAAGATAATAATTTACAGAAGAAAAAGCCTGACAAGTCCCAGTCTCCACTAGCACTTGCAGGAGTACTTACTCCAGTACATAAATGGACTCATTCTAGCAATTTATTAACATATTTTCCTCACCCATACAAATTAGACACAAATCAGTTCATGCATTTACAAAACCCTGGTAGAAAAGCAGGTTTCTCTACTTTTACTTTCTGCAGACAGAATAAGAAGCAGTAACTCCAATAATACAGAATTACAGAAGAGACAGATGGCAGGGGAACAAAGTAAAAGGTACAGGACACGTGGCAAGGTAGGTGAAAATTCTAGTTAGATAAGTTAAGCTGGTGACAGAAAACACCAGAAAGATAGAGATCAGAAAGACAGCATTCACACATGAAAGGAAAAAGTGCCCGGTGCCATACATTCCGATTCTGCCAAGCAGGTCTGTCTGTCAATAGCTGATCCAAACCTTTCCCCGACACACCTCTTCAATTTCCAGTAGAATTCTGCTTTTTCAAAGTAGTCAAAGTACAAATCAAACCAGCCCTCCTCCCTTTCAGTTCTTAACAAGCTAATCCTATTAGTTTGACCACCTCTACCTTACAGAGGGTTGACAGAAATGGTATATAGGAACCTCTTACTGGCTAAAGAATACTTAAACTTTCTTCAAGCTCAAGAAATAATTAAAATTCATCTTCGTGAATATTCAGAAAAGCAAAGGCAGAAGATGGCTGTCAGAAAGAAACAAATGACAGTAGGAGTGAAGAGGTCAGACCAGAGCTACCTGTCCCTAGTGGCAGCAAGTACAGCGCTTGCACCAAGAGACCCATCTATCCAGGTGAGGTCCAAGTGATAACAAAGAAGAAAAAAATCATGGAGAATCAAGTTAAGCTGGACACAACACTTTCAGAGACCTTTCTGGACATCCAGAGGAAAAAAAAAAAGCTGTGCATGTGTTGTACTACAAGTAACTGTTAATTATTGAGTTAAACCCTGAAAGAAGAGTCAACATACATCTTTTTTTTTTTTTTTTTTTTTTTTTTCCCATATAGGGTAATTTCAAAGCTTTTGCAGAAAAGTTTTATTCTATGATGTGAATTTAATTTTAGTCTGGGATGTGAATGTTACACAGCTCAACAGGAAGGAGAAGAATTTCTGGGTCACAACAGATTAACATTTTGTTAAGGGTTCAGCTAAACATCAAAGCAATCATTAGCTGCCTCTGTTTATTTTAAAAGCAAGTGATAATCATACCTGGTCATACCAAGCAGTACCAGCATTTCCAAAGCAGGATTAGGCAGCTGACAGTCTATCAAAAGGTACGTTAAAACTTCTTTCTGAGTCAAGGAAACCCTTGAGGGCAGAGGTGAATAAAATGCATTTGGAATACTGAAGGAAGCAATTTTCCAAATCTACATCTCCTTTCATGAGTACAACCTCAAGATAGAGTTGTTTAGAAAAAAAAATCCATCTTAGCTATGAATGTCACTATTCTAGATTTGTCAGCTGGATCATTTAAGACAGGAAGCAGTCTTTGCAGCTTGCCTAGACAGTGAAAAGAAATTACAGTAAAATGTGTGTCCTGTCTTTCTCGATTGAACCTTGCAATTTTATCATTTACATTCAAGAAACCGTTTCTAGTTTAAACTGTAAGAAATTCCAGATTACTGGAAAGTGACTACACTCCATTCCTTCAGCACAGATAGCACTTCTTAGAACAGGATCTAGGAAAAACACATTCCTTATAAAACAAAAGTAACAAAGCACTCCTCGCTGTTATTCATCAAATGGGGGACCTGCTCTAGTAACATCAATGAAAAACTATCTTCTATTTACCAGCATTATCTAGGTGACCTTCGTGGTAGAAAAATGCTCAAGCCCTCAAAAGAGTTTCTGAAATACAAACTGCACAGCAGTCAAGAGGGAAACTGTAGAATTTATAATCTGGACTACCAATTCTCAGGCATTTCAAGAAGCCAGAGACTGCTCTTCAGTCACTACACAGAACACTAACTCACAGACACTCTGAAGTCTGATAATGGCAATCAGACTCGTTTTGTAAGCCTCTGCACCAAGCCCTTGACTTCTCCCAGGCTTGCTTCCTTTCCAACTGACTTCCTATTATGCAGCGAGTAATGGCTTTCCCTCACATAAGCACCTGTCATCACGTCCCTTTAGACCTTCCAACCCAGGTTTTAAAATGCTTAGATCAGAAAGGAACCAAGGTGGGGACTAAGACATTACACAGAAAGTTTCAGGCTGCAGGAGCACTGCCAGACAGCAAAAAGGAGAGGAGTTAAGTGCTTTTAACAAGAGTGAGATTCCTGCAACAAGGAAAACCTGTAAGCAACCAGGCCAGTAAGCCTCCAAATGCTCAAGAACAACCACAAAATAACACTGCAAAATAAGCATGGACTTCAAATATTAACAGTGCTTATATTGCGGGATGAGCCTGCCTCAACTACATGCCACCAATATGGTTTTTCATTTTTCTTACTCCATATAGACAAGTTGGTTTAAAAAACAGTAACTTGAATATAATACATTTTGCTCTGGTCTTTTGTAAATGTTAAAAACAATTAACCACATAGCTTTCAGACAAACACATACTCTATCATACATAGAATTTGAAGTTGAAAAGGTAGAAATCAATACAACTCATTTTTGATCCTCAAAAATCAAAACTACAAAAAAAAACAAAAAACACCCATACAGACTGGAGTAGTGAACCTGCTCCCTCTCATCTCTCCCATTTTATTCCTGAAGAAGCTTAAAACAGATCCTGCTTCCTAACAAGCGTTGTGGTGGGGAGAAAAGAATAAAATAAGTAGTATTTGCTCTAGACAGAAACTTTATGGCATACTTAACTATGGAGTTGCAATCCATACTTCTACAGTATTCAGGAAGACATCCTAGTTGAACGTTTACTCCAGAAACTGCAGGCCAGTCACACCCACGCTCATCCTTGCCTTCCCTTGCTCATTCTATTTATACCCCAACTTGCAGGAACAGATGGTTATTTTCTAGGGTTCAGCACTACACTCAATGTGCTCTATTTTTTTTTTTTTTTTTTACTTACTCACATGCTGAAGACATTACAAAACCACATTTCTGTGTTTAACTACTGACAACTATAATGAAAACATAGATTTTAGTTTAAAAACTAATAACAATACTCCAAAGCCTTTAGCATACAGCTAAAGAGACAAAGCTTAAAAAATGAAACTGCAGCTTAAAAGACAAATCTTCACAAAATTTACGTGCTGAAAGCACTTTTCATGTAAATATTTTGGCGGCACAGCTCAATAACATAACTGGTTATCTTGTTTTCTCTGCTGAGTAAACTACAGCTCTGCAACCACTATTTATATGCTTATGGGAATAAGCAAGTCTTCTGCTTTCTCAGTCTATTCACTGTACAACATGATTCAATGCAGGATACACTTGTATTTGTTTCCATTCGCACTATCATTGTGACAGTTCTCTCCCATCTCCAAAATACTTGACAGAAAATAGCAACAAAATAGTTGTACATTTCTTTTTTTTCCCCCAGTCTTTATTCATCTTAAACGGATTTGAGACATGCAAGTTGAGCCTGGTCTGATTTATTGTTCTAGAGTTACCTTGCACTAATACTCAGGAATGTCTATCCATCTTTAAGAAGTTTAGTGAAACAATCAGTGAAACAACCTCAAAACAACAAGACAGTGAGGTTATGCAGAAAAGATCACTGTTGAAACATATGCGGTCAGTAGTTAAAGCACATATTTTAGTATTTATTAGCAGTTTGATAAATCAGTGATTTTATAACACCGTAACATACACCAAGAAATATATATTAAAACAGTATCTTCCATTTTTTCTTGACAGAAGGGAGCATTTCATCAGATACAATGAAAATAGTGAATATAATCAATGCTTTTTGCTACTGCAGACTAATAATAGCAAGCAATTTGCTTTTGAACTGTACGAGCAAGTTATTTTGAAAAATGAAAGAATAATGGTAACTGTTAAACGGCAGCCTAAAATACACCGAGAAAGCTTGCACATTTTCCAAGTGACTGTAGCTGTCCTCTGCAGATCTCTTACAACTCGGTGATGGTATCTGTCCTGAATAGCATGACTATACTTTATTTATGCTAGTATCACTCAGCACTGTTTTGACAGCTCACAAAATAATGAACACATTGAACTTGGTTCATATGTTTCACAGTTAGCCATTGCTAATTTGTGAGGAATAGGGGAAGAAAGCTTTCATTCTAAAATTAGCTAGTTAGAACTCGATAGCTTTTTCCCCCAATCACTGTAAGATGCCAAATGCAATCTTTTGAATGTTTATTTCTGTGGGTACAATTTTTTCTTGAGCTATTTAAAAATAATAATAAACCTGACTGGATACATAGAACTACCACCTGCTTCAAGTAACATTTCCCATGTTCAGCTTTTGTAACAATACTTCAAGGGGTACCCCAGAGATGCACGGTTTTCAACCACTGGGGAAAAAAAAAAGAACCGTCACCCACAAGAAGCATTTTCTATTACAGCTGAATTAAGCTTGTAAAACTGGTAAGAAGAAAAGGACAAAATGCTTTGGGTTTTCAAGTCTCAGGTCCTAGCAGCATAAAAACTGAAAATTTACCTTTCTGAAATTTATCACAGAACACTGCACACATTCAAGACACCGCACAAATGCAATTACTGCACTGCTCAAGGAAACAAGCCCCAAACATGCAAGAAACCCCACAAAAGCCAGAGAAAAAGAAACAATTCACATGCAATATAGTCTGAAGATAAGCACTTAGAGCCATTCTTTCAATAAAAAGATTCCTTTTAAATTTCAAGTATTTTTATTTGAAAGAAAAACAAAGTTTTCCTTCAAATCTACTTTGAAGAAAAAATAAAATGATAAAGCTTTTTTTAAGAAAGCTTTTTAAAAATGAGTCCAAACCTAAAAACATGTAAACAGTAGAAGGGGAATTTGTCATTGGGACACAACTTATTTCTCATTTCTCTTCAGGTTTCTCAAATGACACTATTGATTCCAGATACACACTACACTAGATGCTTGACCTTCAGGTAGACAGGTACGGCTGAACTGTAATCAAATACACAATCTATCCATACCTGGTGGTGTTGGGAATCATCCAGTGTTTTGAAAACCATGGCTACCATCCCATGTGCTCTCAGATGCATTCGGAAGCTGGGCATGGCGCACTTTGTCGCCAAGCTGATTACACTAGAAAAAAATCATTCTGAATTAGAACAACTATCACCATATTTACAAAAACTGGAGCTAAACAAGTCTAATAAACACAACTGACCATATACCTCAGTCCCCAACAAGCTTTGTCAGGATGTTTCTTCTAAAACTTGTATAAGCCAACTTTATAATTGCTAAAGAGACCAGCATTTTATTCAACAGTTGCTTACCAAATGTTGGCCATGAACAGGATTTAAAAGCATTCCCTGAACTTGCTTCTTTCAAACAAAACTTGAAATAATTTGAAATAGTTATATTAAAAGTTAAATATTAATGGGTCAAACATGAAACCGATTTAGAGGCACAAGAGAGCTCTGTATGGACTGAGACATGATCAGAAATTCTGAACGTGAGCTTCCATCACAATCTATTAGTTATCTATTTAATTGACTGATTAGTCGTGCTCATGTCTGACACTACTTTTGCAAGTAAAATACTTAATATTTCTGCATTTATAGTTGATGAAAACACTATCAATATGAGGAAAATCTGAAGTTAATGCAGTAAACTTATCAAGGTTAACAGTTCTATTTTTCAAAATGGATGTTTCTCCCCTATCTTTGTTAGAATTTTGTCTTGTCGTTCCCAGCACAGCCCAACACATGGACAATTAGCAATATATTGCTTTTAAAATGTAGACTAATGTGGGAGTTATACTGGAATCAGGTCGTCTGTGACTACCAAGGAAACAATATGAGATTCATATGGTATGCTGTTTTAAAAACAACTAGGTCTTTTTGTCTCCCATCACAGCAGCACCAGTTAGAGCTCATTTACCAGCTTCTGATTCTTTTACATCTATTTCTATCCTTACACATTGATTTTATTTACAAAAATGACTTCCTGTCCATTTGTTAACTGAAAGAAAAAAATATTGTGGTGTTTATATAAGTTACACCATGTAATAAAATTTTGGGAAGTTAGAAGTTGGTTTAAGGTCTTAGGAAGCTTGCCGTATGAGGAAGTGCAATGTGAAAAATACACTCTGTGAAAAATATTCATGACTTGTCATGACAGTATTAATTCATTTTCAGAACATAAATGCAAACAGGACAACAGATTTCTTGAGTTTATACTAAAGCAACACAACTATTTTTTTTTTGAGGAATGTGAATAGTAAGTTGTTTTTATAATAACTCTCCTGAAATCATTAAGCTTTTTCTTATCCACAGCCAAATCACTAAGCATCCTCAACACCTGCGTCTTAGGTTTCAAGTTTTATCTGTGGTAAACAGAGAGGAAATTCACAAGTGTCAAAACAGAAGATAATAAATTATGTGGGTACAGAACATCACTAATTAATTTTATGTCCAGAGAATGCAACCCAGTATTACAGCACAAATAAACTTTTTCTAAGCCCAACTGTAACACTTTTATACCAATTTCACAATAATGTGCAGCTAGAACATTAAAAGCGCAATCAATGAGTACTCCAGACAACTTAGGAAAGCTACCAACTAATACTGAGGCCACAATGGTTCCAATGGATGGTAGCTATGTTACTTCTCAACAAAGAATGAAGACAGGACAGTTGGAGAGTTTAGCATATCACCATGGATTAGTTCTAGATTACAGTCGGCACACTTTATAATCTTACAGATTTTATTTTAGAACTAAGGCTTTCTTTAAACACAGTGTACAACTCAAAAATCACACTGAACAAAGAAAAAGGTTTTTTTTTTTTTTTAATTTATAGTAAAGCAAACAGGTTTCAAAGATGCACCTTACTGTGCAGTTTTCTATTTCATCTTTTCATCTCCCTCATACTACTTTTGATTAGTCACAGACTGTCATGTTCAAGATTACTTTCAAATGTTACACTTTACAGTGGAAGTGCTGGATAACTAGCTACCAAATGACATTTATAAGTTTGGCCAGTTTTTTAATGGGTATTTAATTCAATTTTTCTTCTAAAAATAAGTTCAGGGTTTTATATTAAGATATCTTACCTAAGGCAACGTGTGTTTAGGGGCTGATTGCTCTTCAATCCACTTAGCAAGTACTCAATATCATCTGTGAACTCTTGATTTTCACCAAATTCCACTACATCATTGAAGTGCTTTACATGCTGAACAACAGTGTATAACTGGAAGAGACAAATATTTTGACCTAGGTAAGTTGCTCTTGGGATTGATTATAACCTTAACAAGCATAGTTTTAAATCTATTCAGTTTTGAGTAAAAGGAAACATTAAGAAGTCAAGGAAGGCCATTCAACTGTTTAGATAAAAAAAAAATATTATCTTTAATAGAAAAGCCAAATTTCATTTTGACACTGTTCCTTCAGTACTTAGAATTACCAAAAATTCTTTATCTTAAAAATTTGTTAAGAATACTTACTTCTTTGTCTTCTTTCCTACATTTCAATGCAGTTACTATCTCTTGATAGGGCTGAGTAGGTATTGTCACAGTTTTAATCACTTTGGGAGGTGGTGCAGGAGCCTTAAAAACTCCATCATCTTTATGAATTGCCTCCTTTGAAGATAGCCTTACCTATTAATAAGAAAGTGCTAAAATGGGCAGATGTTTTGAGCATGTAAACATACACTAAATACATCAGGAAACAGTACAGGTGTGCAATTGTCAAAGTCACATTCTGGGACTATTTAGTCCTTGCCTTTTCCTGCCAGGATTTGCCTAAGCTGTGTGATAATGTACCTACTCTTAAAAAAAAAATAACAGTGTCAGAAAGTACATGCATTTTTAAGTATAAAAAACAGTTCTAAGTAGTCAGAAATACTCCAGTGAATTCTGAAACTGAAAAAAAAAAGATCCTTTACAGTGGTTCTTTAAGGGTAAGTAGAGCAACAAATCTGACGGTTGCAAAACAATTATTTGTTGATAGTTACAGGTATCTTACCCCTCAAACTGGAGCTTCCAGGATTGAATTGGTGGCTATACTGAACCGTTATTAAGCCCAATGGTCAACAGACGATCACAGCACTGAGGAATCATTGTCTCCACAAATCTTGAGCTGAAAAACTGTGTCTACTGCTCTCATTTTTAACTGCTGGAGGCTACCACACTGTTGTACTCTGGGTATAGCTATCAGAAACTAGCCTCACCAACCTGACACTCCGAAGTGTATTTTATCTGCAGGTAGAAGACTACCAACACCATTTTTGTAGTATCATAATTCTCACACAAGTAAGGAAAGCATGGTGAAAGCCTCAAATAGGTATTCTCCATACACCGGCCTTATACATATTTGTGTTACTAGTATTTTTTTTAGAAACAACATACTACAGCACAAACTACAGCAAAACCTATTTAGAACATACAACAAGTAGGAAAGAACTGAACACAGGCACAGAATACGCATCAACTGTTACACACTCCAGAGGGTATTAGAGAAGAAAGCCTTCATGCTGTACATTGTACATTAGCAGTCAAAATTAAGATAGAAGCCAAAACAACCTGGTATATTAACACAGTATTCATTAAACACTGCCTCTATCAGTGTGCAGCACTTCAATATTTGCTCTGGTGGCAAAAAGATAATAAACCACCCTGAAAAGCTGGCTTAGACCACTTAATGGAGGACTCTGGTCTTAGTTTATGAAAGCAGTAGATCCACTGAAGAGTAATGATCTCACCCAAGTCTTGGTTAAAGGCTTCCCCTTCAAAGCAAATTCTAAGGGAGTTTGGAGAGGCCATAAGGAAGAATATTTGGCATATGCAGTTGCATGTTATAGTTTCTCACCGTAAATTGAAAACAAATTTATCCATATCTTCAGCTAACAAGTAAGTACAGAAATTGAAGAGGCAGGATGATGTCTGCAGTAGTTCCTGCTGAACATTTGGAACAAGGCTCATTCCTCATTACTCTTAAATCTTGATCAGACACACAGAAATTGATGTTAAAAAATGTGACTGAAGTAACTTCAGGAATACATCATCCCATCAGGAACACCTACAAACAGGTTCCCTAACCAGTTTGTTCAGTCAAACCTCTGCCATATTACTGAATTAGTATATTGATGGTTCCAAAGTGGAAGTTTGACAAAAGATAAAATGTCTTGTTTGAATACGGATGATCCAGACATTCTACTAATCTGAAGAGGATATATTCAAAGACTGTCTGAGTCTTCTCAGACAAAATCTGCCCTAAAGTTATCTATCAGAGTATTTCATAAAAGTCAGTATCAATACAAAGGTTCGGGGAGCAATTAAAGCTTCAGTTCAAATGCACACACTTCAAATTGAGCAGGGAGGTTTTTTTTTTTTGTTTTGTTTTGTTTTGTTTTAAAGGAAAAACCCAGGGCTGAAAATTCTGCTCTTCTCAAATACTACTGCTAATAGTTACTTTAATATGAGTCATCTGTGTTTTCCAGGCAGTGCAGTTAACATTGAAGGAAGGCCATTCTTAATAAAGTGAGGACAGCAAAAAAAAAAAAAACAGAACAAAAACCATAAAGAGCTATTATCAGAACAAAGCACACACAGGTAGAAATAAAAAACAAAACCCAAACTGGTGACAATAAAGCTGAAGACATATCAGCGCTAGAATAACTGCATTCTGATTTCTGTTCTCACGCAAGTAACATGGCAAATTAAGTGACGTTTGCTGACAATATACAATGTCCTCCTAGCATAACACGTAACAGCTTTTACAGGTACTTAGGTCCAAGACCCTGGATTCTCAGAGTCTAAAAATAATCCAAAAATCATTACCTTAAAGCTCTGAACAAACACTGTTTTGTGAATATTTTTTTTAAGAATTGCTTTCATCTCTTGTTAACACCCTGTATACATGTGTATATCTGGTATGTCTGATATTGGTCTTTCTATGTATATAAAGAACATTTCATTTCTCCTATACTGCTAAAGGCTCTAGTCAGATATTAACAAAACTTTACTCCACTATAAAGGTAAAATAAATGAAATCTCTCTGTAGATTTTTTCTTTTTGACCTACAGATTGCTGATTTTTTATAGGTATTAGCAAGTTATTTCTTCAGGTTCTCACAGGAGATGAAATGGAGTCCACTGTTAGAAAGCTTAACTTCAGCAGGCTAGGGAACACAATTCTGAGTATTTTTTAGGTATCTGCAAATTAAAATGATATGGAAAACACCACTGCAGAGTATTTCCACTACAATTTCCTTCTCTTTCAAATACCCAGTGGCTCACATCACAAAGTGGACTTTATTCTGTATCACTGTGACATTACCAACTATCAGTAACTTCCATTGGTTCCAAGGAATACCAGGCAATCTTAAAAGGAGGTTCACTAAACTTGAGGAAAAATAAACAGTCTACTTACTGGGACACTAGGAGTTTTCAAAACTGGTGGTGCTGGCAGAGCCTCTGATTCCGGCTGGTTCCAGTGTCTAGCATTATATACAGCTTTTGTGGGAGACTACAAGATAAAAACAAGATATTTATTTTTATGCAAATTTCTTTGTAGGCATTATATACTTCAAAAATGGCTATACCAAGAAAAGAGACTAAGTAAAAGGAGCGTCATTCATTCCTTTCTCTCATCTTAGCAACACAAGTTTTCATTCAAATTCTCAATACAGTACATATCAGAAAATCTGAAAGGCTTTGAAGCATCTTACGTGTTTACGTACATGTGGACCCTTACAAATGGCAAAAAACAAATGGCTAAAATATTTCAGATTTTTTTCCCTTTAAAATTTATTCAAATACAAAAGGTCTGCAACATTCCTAAAGACAAAAACATCTACTGAGAAAAAAATTGACACTACATCAGTACTAATTATGAATAGTTTGGAAACAAAATGCAAAATCAACCTAGATTTTGATGCTTGGAAGAACTTAAAATACTGAAATAAAATACCTTTATCCATATTAATAAATTAAGCTTATTTTTCCTGCCCAAAGATGCGTCAAGAGGAATCAAAGATATAGCAAAATTTACTGTCCTTCAATTTGGGGTAAACACAATTTAAGTCTTTGAGGAAGCTAAGACAGAATTGTACTTCTAGCACAACCATTTACCAGTCTACTTGCTTAAAGTATTTCAGACTAATGCCATTATAATCTTCCACTATTTTCCAATATTGCATAAATTATTTAATTACATTAACTTCTCACATGCTCCTATATAGTATTTTAAATGTGGAAAAATATTTTAACTAGTTGGGCACTAAAAATCATTTTCTGTCAAAATGTGGGCTATGTGTAGCAAACCTAGCAGAATCATCTATGGACCTCACACCACCCTATGAAGCGTAACAAAGCTTTAGCATTTCAAGAGCTGGTAAGCAGATTTTGTAATTTGGGAATTGCTACATTACTGTTAAAACCCTGTTTTGCTACATCTTTCCATTCTTTACAAGAAAGGCCTGACTAACAGAACCTGGAAGAATACTAAAAGAATGAAAATCGCGGCTGAGTTTCTCAGAGTCCGAAAGATCTGTCAAGCCCTAAAATCATTTCAGTCTCCAAGCAAGACAAAAGCCTCTTTTCCTCCTACGCTGTACTTTGTTGTGGTCCTAAGAAAGTTACCTTAGTTGATTTTTATTTTTATCTTTTCAAAGCAGAGCTCACGTACTAACAGCAGCAAGTATACAATTGTTTTAGCAGTTTTATCTGTTTTCCAAAGCAGCTCTTTTAAACAAGACACTTTGAGGTGATGGATATAAAAAGTCTCTCAGCAGCCACACTTAGCCACAACAGTCACAGAGAACAATAACAAAATGAAGTTTTTGACAGAGTTTCAAATTTTGAACTTCCCCAAGTAGCAGAAGCACTAATTGACACCATTTCCTGACAATCGCACCAAGCTCAAGGAGTTAAACTGAGAAACTTAGAACAGTTCGTGCTGCTACAGTTATGAGAGGAGATGTCTGTACAAAAGATCCCCATAGATCCCCATTTGAAAATAGTTAAGACATCAGTATTATCCCCTGTACATTTCTGATTAACAAGTTCTTGCCGTGAACTTGAATCAGGGTTTGTAGTGAACAAATTAGAACTTAGTAATACAGGTGCTTTCTTAAATCAAGAAAGATAAAATGCTTCAGAAATATCTGTAATGACAATGAACCACTGGATGTTTTCTAGATATTCACTTTATTTAACCTGTGGAACAGTTGTGGAGAATATCTCAGTTCACACTTTATAGTGGGGCAAAGAGGGTGCAAGTTCCTGGGCACCTTATCCTGATCAAGCTGTGACAGGGGAGGTTCAGGGTGGCTATCAGGAAGAGGTTCTTCACCCAGGGTTGTGCTGCACTGGAATGGGCTCCCCAGGGACGCAGTCACAACACCAAGCCTGTCAGAATTTAAGAAGCATTTGGACTGTGCTCTCAGTCATCTGGTCAGAATTCTGATTTTTGGGTAGACCTGTGTGGAGCCAGGAGTTGGACTCGACGATCCTTGTGGGGCCCTTCCAACTCAGGATATTCTATGATTCTATGATATAAGGGGTAATTCAAAGAAATAACACACTATCAAATAACCAGCAAGGAAGTATGAAGTATATTTAGTATTAGGTTCAGCTTCATATGACTGCTGGTGAAAACATCATGCAGAATTCTTATTAACTTTGCAGGGAAGCTTAACTACTGCAGTTCTGACAACAGCGTACTGCATTACAGCTGCCAAGGTCCTGTTAACACAGGATGCTCCTTATTACTGGTCTCCAATTCAGATCTAACCTCGAACATTATTCTAGCCCTGCTTAAAGGATACGAACACAGCAGTATTCCTCAGTTTGCTGTCCGGCAGCTACACGCAGCACAGAAGCTTCTTGGGCCCCTTCCGCAGCAGCGGGGGGCTCAGCGCCCAGCGGGGACGTGGCGGGGAGATGCAGCCCATGCGTGAGGCTGGGCAGAACAGTCTCCTGGACTCATGCCCACCTCATAGCCTGACGTACAAATGACAGCAGCACGGACTGAGGCAGGCTTCACTGCTGCTGCACGACTCCTGATTTTATGAAGCTCGGGGAAGAGCACGCCATATGTGCTCACCCGGTGCATCCGGCCTTTGCTTGCACCCCACCTGCCTGCGCTTCTGGTTTCCTCACACCCTGAGCACTGTGACAAACCCAGCACGGCCCTCAGCAGGCGCAGGGGCAGCGCAGCCACACGAGGCTCATCGCGTGAGGATCACCTCCCCTCACAATGCTCACCTTGCCTCATGCACTTAAGCAGCAGTCGGGCCCAGCCCTCGCTCACTGCCTGTCAGAAGTGTTGGCAGCCTTGGGGTTGAAATGAGCTTTCCTACCATGATTTTCTTTAACCCCCTTCTAAAATCAAAATTTGGGATATCCCAAAGTGTTTTGTTACATAGCATTTTGCAACTTGCTTTGGCACGAGCAACACAGTATAGAAGAAATCTGAACTTTATGTGAGAAAACAAGTAATGCCAGCAATGAACATCTGCTTCTAGAAATGATGGTCTTCATTTAAAAGTTACCTTTTAGCAGAGCTCAAACTGTAACTGAAAATGGTAATTACTTAAAAATCAAAACTCGATGGAAGATGAGTTTTAGCCCCTCTCCCTAGTACTATCTCACACTTCTAAATCCAAGTAATTTCACCTGTGATCCCATGCCTCCCCAGTCAGCTGCATCCTGTCTCACACTAACAGCTCAGCCACCACAAACACCTGCCAAAAAACCACTTTCTTTCCAAAGAAATATTTTCTAGAACAGACTTTTCTAGAAATCTTTTCTAATAAATGATGCAGGTATCTGGGAGCCTCTTACACACACATGCGGACATAAATATATCCCTCCTTTACAACCACTTCTGAGAGCAACCTTAACATTTTCTCTTTCAACACGCAAAGATGAATTTTCAAAACAATTGCAAAGACACAGCACCGATACCGACCGATCAGTAAGCACTGCACAGGCTTGCTTTACATTACTGTAGCCAGGAAAAGTAACACAGAAAAGATCAAATGAACGCTGGTGAACAGTTTTCAGAGGCTTGATCACACACACACACAAATAGCAGCTCAAATGCTTGCGATAACAAGCTTCTCTTAAGATGCAACACCGGTATGTAAGGAGGAGTAACTTAAGAAACTGTCTCTCTTAAAGGCTAGACAACCTTGCAATTATTCAAATAATGCAGACTTGTCTTGCAGAATTCCTCCTCTCACGATTAACTTCGAAGAGATGCAAGTGGATGTACATCTCTCCTTTGAATTCTGTGTTCTTAAGGCAAATAAGCTGTGCAATATTAATCAGCTGTAAGAGCTTGTGCTGATTAGCAGAGTTTCCCTTTTCATATGTAGAGCACTGACAGCTGTTTACACACAAATAGATATCTGAAAGAGTGCAAATATTCCTGTGACGGTGTAAAGAGTATTATACCATGGGACTCTGCATGGGGCGCTGAGGGGTGAGCTGGGATGCAAAACCGTAACTAATGCCAGGGATTTTTACAAAATGCATGGGGTTGTCAGTTTTATAAAGATCATCTCCAAAGAGCATAAACTATGGGTCATGCTTAACCTCTCATCCCTGAAAGCTTCAAAGCCGAAATTTCAAGAGTTGGCACTCTTCACATATTGATGCGGCACTGCCTGCCATTCACGGATGTAAGAATAGCAGAAAATAAGAGCCAGGGACATGAGTCATTCTGAAAATACTAGCAAAACAAGAAAGACAGCAGCTATTTGCAGGCAAGAATGCTTTCCAAGGTAGAAGACAGTGGGAAAAAACACACATTTTTAATAGATAACCTGATAAATGCATTATTTATATTTGAAGGGCATTGAAGACAGCCACATACCAGATGCTTGTCAAAACCACAAAAAAAAAAAATCCAAATAAAGCCAAGTATTTTATTATCACTAAGGATTCATAGTCATTAAGAGCACTACTCTCCCCTGAATGTCTTCCTTTGAGGAGGAAAAAGTATAAAAAATATGTTATGCAAGAAAAATATTCATAAGGGACTGTTTCTTTTGAAAAAGGAAAGGAATGAACATCCATTCAGAGCTAAGAAAAATAAATTACACTTCAAAAACAGGAAGATGGGATATCAATTCAGCACAGCCTCAGCCATGTGTATGTAAGACAGAAAAGTTAATCTAGACTTCAGATAAGACAGCAGGTTCAAACAGTAGTTAAAAACAAGAAGCAAAACAGAACCCAGCCATTTATTCAGTGTTCTTAATGTGAATCGCATCTCCATTATTTGGATCAGAGCAGCAGATTAGTGCCAATAAGTGACCGCTGGGTCCCACAGACCACTTCATCACAAGCTGCTATACCATTTAGAACAACAAACAAAATTAGGTTTGCTTTAACACTATCTACAGAAACATCTATACAGCCAGAATCAGTATCTTCGCTTTTGTTGTGTCCTTTCAGTAAAGAAGTAAGCTCTTTTGTTCACAGGGACAGAACAGCTGTTGTTTTTCCAACACATGAATGCACAATTCCCACGTTACTGGTAACAGCTCTGTGGACACCTCTTAGTAAAGACCAGTGTCACGAGAGAGTCCCATCATTTTCAATCACTCTTTCAAAGCATACATTTATCTTCAGATTGCCTCATATAAAATCTGCTTTGAGCTGGGCTGTAGAAACATTTTCAACATCTAAACAGCGTTCCTTTACAGTATTCCGAAGCACTGATATGACAGACTACAATATTGCTATATCCAATTCTACTTGTGCTACATTATTGAAAATCCTTTTTCATGTTTACATAAACTGCACAATGGGGAAAAAGCTCCTTTATTATTATTAAATATTAATCTCCTTTAATATTTTAAATACTGATGTTTTAATGATAACAATCTCCTTTAATGTTTTCCTCAGTATTTTCTCTGATGTCTCTATAAAAAACAAACATGTCCATTAGTTACTCCGGTGTTATGTGCTAATCATATTTGGAAAGATGATCTGATGATTCTTAAGTGAAGCAAATTCTGAACATTTTTACTACTTCAAGTGGAGTAACATTTAAAACACATCCCACTAATATGAATGGTTCTTGAGACTCACTCGCCACACAGACTGCACAATCTCTGAAAAGAGTTTTCTAGAGAAAAGGTCTATATGATCCATACGTATGCCTTTGAACTGAAACACAGAACAGTGACCACTTGGACTGTGTGCACTTTGTGGTTCTGTAGAGGCTGAAAGAAATGGAAGAAAAAAGATCCCAAGGAACAAGTGCAAGACCCAGACAGTCTACTACAGGCTACCCAAAGCGTTTCTTCCCTTTTCTCCACCTTCTCGGTATCCCTCCTCTTTGTTAATCACTATTCTCCCTACAAACATGCTGTGCACTAACGTTGTGTGCTCACTCAGCTGAACAACTACAAGCTGGTCATCAGACAAGGTTTAAGAGTACCAGCGGCAGAAATAAATGTCACTGCAGCTTTCTTTGCATCAGATTTCTGAAGAACTGCAAAATGTTTTCTCTTCCTCATAGCTCAAAAGGAAGCCTACAGGACACAACGAGATGGGTGAAACATCGAAGTGGAACATGGTAATTAACTCAAAGAAACAGGATAGCTTGATCAACATTAGACTCATTCTTTAACAGAATGAAATAATGGTGTTCTGTACGCTGCTTACACAGAGTGTCATCAAAGCTGGTCAGCTCAGAAGCAGAAGCCATATGGTTATTGTTACCAACGTGGCCTGAAACCTACTTTAATTCTAATTAAAAGGGACAGGGTACAACAGGTTAGACACATCACCTCAAATCAAGAGAAGAGAAAACCTATCAGCCAGCAAGTATCCGTACTGCCACATGTACTGAGAAACACATCCTCGCAAACACTTAAACAAAATTTCTGCCCACTTTATTGCTACATACAGACCAACACACATGATGCTGGGCCCTCAGCACAAACTGTTTCATACTCAAGATTTGCTCGCATTGTGTTGCACTGTTACCTGATGTAAATAAAGGCCCAAGAGAGCTGAGTGAACCAGCCACGCTCATACAGCGTATGGGAGCTCTGAGAACAATTTTGCATATTCATCCACATATAAGTTAAGCTCCCACTGGCAAATGAAACTATGTTTTGCTCTTTTACAGCGTTTTTGGCATTTTAGAACTCTACAGGACTGAAGCCTTGTGTAGCAGAACATTTAATTTATCCTACAGTTATCCTGTAATCCCTAATTTATTAAAACATGGTTAATTACAGCTGGGGGGGGGGGACGATGACACAGAATGTAAAGATGCAAGAGACAATCTCATTTCAAAATACACAATCTTTGCTTCTTGACTAAGAAGAGTTAGCAACAGTAGGAACTGGAAGGATAAAATACAGCTTCCACTCAAGCTGATATTCCTGAAAAGTGTAAGTACACACAAGGGGAAAAGGATTCCCACACTTACTACTCCCAGATTTGTTCCTCATCCCTGTATGAAGACTTGGCACGTTACCCTCACACTGCACTTGGCACCCTTCTCAGAGCCAAAGCCATGCCTCAGCTGGTAAGCCCTTCCTTGACACCGCAAGGGAGAAGTGGGGTGGCTGGGCAGGAGTCTTGGTCTACTTACAGCAATAATATAAGAAAAATGTTAATAATAAGCAGTAGGAAGTCAGTACGAAACACAGACGCTTAGCACAGAATCTGTTTTTCTGTTTTTTCAAAGGTTTACTGAGATAACTGTATCAATATGAAACTTTGTTTTAATGAATCGTTTTAGAAACACTTTTTTTTTTGTCTTTTACTCTACTAAACTCATTTTTGTTTCAGCAATATGTAAGTTGCCTCAAGTACGCAAATTGTTTATCATTGGTTAGCACTTAGAACAGCTCATCACTCATTCATCATTGCAACTAATAGTTTTTGGACAAAACACAAAACTCGCAGAAACAGTTCAGGCTCAGGACTGGGCAGACCATCTGCCAGAAGCACCAGCCAGTAAATGAAAGGAATTTACTGCAGAAGCAGCAACATGCTGTCACAGGTTGTCAGATCCGACCACTGCTGTTTGTCAAACTGCTGATGAAACAGACTGCTGGCTTAACACCACGCCGATCGAAGCCAGGCGTTCTACAGAATATTTTGAGTGTCAAAATTCAGCTCAACTCCTCAGAGTCAAAATAGCAAATGTCAACTAATAATCTTTCCTGTTAAAAAAAAATAATGTTATTTTGACATTCTAAATGAGGATGCAGAAAAACAGTTCAATGTGTTTAGCATCAGCTATTTAAATATCACCCCAAAAAGTGCCCTGCCATAACTGTTCATCCTGCTGGTGGGATACTCTTTTTTCTAATGGTTATGCAAGTTCAGCATAAGCAGTTGTTTTTAGAATTAGTTCTGACCAGTCTACTCTGTCCCTACGGTTAAATTTATGGAAGGGGTTACGACTGATGTAGCACAGCTTTAGAATTACATTTCTGCTGCTGTTTTTCAGAGACTATTCACTTAATTTAGGCTATGGAAAAATAATTAACCAAAACCAACTGAGGTTGTAGCATTTAATCTTCACATATATTAAATACCAAAACTAAAAGAGATCCTTCAAAAATTCAGTTTGATTTGGGGAAATGCAGATTCGTTTGCAAGCAAGCAAAAATAAATGTTACTTGCAGGCTATCTTCAATAAACATCTACCGTAAAGTATCACACAAGCTCAGTGGAAAACTACTGCTCACCACAGAGTTTCTTTGCCCTCCCACACACACGTCATTGCCTTGTGAACCGTAAGATTAATTAGTCAAACCCAGAGACACACATGGTTTCTTACTCAATTTCAAAACTCTTACAAAGATCAGGTAGAAGCATTTCATGTTGGACTGCAAGTAAACCTAGACACAGCATTTCTTTCAAGCTGGTATTTATAGCTTCTAGTCAGCATGAAGCGCCAGGGGAAAAAGCTCACATCCGCCTGTAAAATATCTTGTAGGTTATACGCTGAAACTTGCATTACCACAACTCCTATCAGGAACAACAGGATCACATGGAAGTTTTATTTTCAACGACTGACAATTTCTCACAGTGCCTAAATTTATAATAGAAATATGGAAGAACTCGATAAAAATTTACTCAGAAAAAAAACTGCTCACAGCACAAGAAAGATGAGATTCAATAACAAGCTACCTGCAATTTGCAAATCACACTGAAGTCATGCACAAAGAAAAAATATTTTTCGCTGGCTCAGCACTCACTAAGATAGCTCATTTACCTGGAAATTTGTGCTCTTCAAACAGCAGTGATTTGACACACCCTTCCAATTGATCAATCCAAAAAACATGCTTTGAAAATTCTCACAAGTTTCTGTATCCTGCTGTAGCAAAACACAGCACTTACTCCTAAAACTCAAATAAAACATGAAGTGTGTCTACAGGGTTATGACTAAACCAGGTCTATCTTGGCCATAGAGTTCAGAAGCAGTCTTTGGGCTAAGCCACGTCTGAATTCAGCAATGATTTCATTCATGTATTCAACATTACTGTCATGCCTAAATCTATTAATGCCACTTGATCAAAGTAATGCATGTAATCCTTCTAACGCCGGCTGTGTTTAGTGAGCATTTCTCAGTTGCAATGTTGACTTAACCAGGTTAAGACAACTTAATTCCTCTTCTTTGGTTCCCTTAACTGAGCAGATACAATTGTCCACAGTCTCCTTGTGAACCAGACTGGGATTTGTGTTAAATGCTTCCTTTTACTGGGTTGTTTTCAAAACACATGTCAGTTCCTCGTGTTAGTTCAATATGTACCTTATGTTCAGTTCAGTACCTTATGAAACTGCAGGAAGAAGGGGACAGGAATGAGCAGGTGCGGCAAAAGGACAGCCAAGTCAGCTTCATCAAATACTCCTGTCAAGCTTCTTTTTTTTTCCTCCCTCCTTTTTCAGCCAGAACATTCCTAGAATTTTCTTTTATTTTTTAATGCACGACAAGATCAACTTTTCCTAGCTAATGCATTCTATGCTAGTGGAATAATTTAAGCAATATGCTACATATTAAAATCAATGGAAGTGCTCTGCAAGGAGAACTTCATGGTCCAGCACTTGAGTGAGTAGCACAAATGAAACACTATGAGAGCATCAGTGGTGAAGAGGTTTCTCCATACCTTTTCCCACACAATCCAGTGAACATATAAGAAAAAAACAACACCTAGCTATAATGTTCTTCATGCCATTCACTATGTACATCAGGAAGATGTATTTTAGTCACAAAACAGAGATTTTCTAGGAGAAAAATCTTAGCATGTGAGTTTAAAAAACATCATACTTATTTTAAATAAGTATATCAAGAAAAGAGAAGGAGATATTTAAGGCAGTTTAAATTTGTTTATAAACATCCAGTTGCCACTGCAAGCGTGAGTAGTTAAGAGAAATGAACAAATTTTAACTGACATCACAAGTCATTAATAAGTCATGTTAGTTTTTAATTTGAACACTCGCCCATGAATCCCTGATGCAGACCGTCCTCGTAGCAAGTACCCACTTCCTCGTGTTTCCAATCATAACAAGTAGATGTTTTGATCTCTCAAGAAAGGGACAGGCTTTTGTACTGAACTGAATTTTGTCAATACTAGTACAGAAGTTTTATGAAATTTACATGAAAATTTTATAATATAGTTTGAAATAGTGCAAAAAAAAAAAATCAACATCTAAAAAGTTAATTCCAAAAGACTGATTTCCAAAGTTACCTTATTCTAGAGCACAGAACCACTGAAATCCTGACACAGCACTGACCTAGTACCTTGAAATTTCACACTACTTGTCCCCCATTTGAGAAAACACAACACAAGCTGTTTAGGTGCATGTCTACTTGAAGGAGAACTCTTGTTTTCTGTTATACCTCCTTTGTCCTACTTCATGGAACACAGTAAGTCTTCCCATATGTCTTAGCAGCACTGAAGAGCACCAACAGGATTAGTCTTCCCCCTGCTCCCTGGCCCCTTAAGCTGAAAGACTTCCGTATCTTTTAATTAAGATAAGTAACTATTTAAAATCTTGCGTTGGAATATTCAAAGGTAATCCGTATTCACCTTGCCTAGGCTGGCCTCCCATAGCCACAGGCTATGGACCAGCACAGTGTTACAGGGCATTCCTGATCATACATTTAAGGTTTAAGAGCAGAGGGCAATCCCAAAACCCATCTGGGATTCAGAGGATCAAATGGTCCTAAATGACATGCCAGACAAGTGAAACACTGAACTGGTAATACAGCTCTGGCACAGAATACCAGACATACTCATCAACTTGTTAAGGATAATCAAAAGATTAAGTTTGAGGATAGACTACTTCTCTCTTCTCCAATTCTAAGGCTTTACTTCAGCTTCCTATTTAGTGGCATGGCGTAAGACCACTGAGAACCGTACTAAGTATTCCTGCAGAACTGACTTTGTTATTTGCTGACTCCAGCCCAAATTTGTGGTGAGACGGGCAGAAGCAAGAAATCTCAGGAAAAAAAAAATGGTTCCTATTTTCAAGTCTTTAGTCTTGAGTAGATTTGGAGCACCACAACCAAAAAGTTCTTGCACACTTGAGAATTAGTTTCATCTGAGGAAGGTGAACTAAGCCCTGCAGGACCAGTGGGTAAGCATACCACAGGCACACAGAGCTCCCAGACTTACTACCTGGGCAGCGAGTTACTGAACAAGTTGAACTAAAATCGTAGACAGCTGCAAACAAACTTTTGCAGATGTTACTCATGCAGGTTTCACACCCATAATTTGCAAGTCAAGTAATGCTAATATTTATATGCAGTAAGTACATAATTACATTGCTACAGTACATAATATCCCCCTTGTAAATCAGGCTCAGGATAAAGAGAATTAAGTCACTTAAAAGCAGAATTCAGGTTAAGACTTCACATACGTAATGTAAAGTACACACTACTGCAACTCTTAAGCTCATTATGTGTATGAGTAGTCAAGTGATTTTAGTGAGGTTTCTTATATTAAAAGCAGTTTTTGAAATACGTATTTGCTACGGACATTGGAGACAATCATTAATGTCTGTAATCGTTTATTACACATATGCTCCAAATTTCAAGAACTGGACTTGAATATTGGAGTGTGAAAGTTGGATTTCAAAGAGCATGAATGTTCGCAAGAGCCCTACTGATTACAGACCAAAAAAAAACTCTTCAGCTTTCTGGATCTACTGAAGTTTAACAATACCACCTGTTGCTTCCTGAGCAATAGAGCTGTTTACTTTTCAGCTCAACGTGACACGAAGTGCCATACCTCTAACATCACCACCTAGCAGAAAGTAATTTAACTGCTAGTTCCTGCAAGAAAGAAAAAAATATGAGAAGGTGCAAGAATTTTATTTTACTGTTTTTATTAAGATCAGGTAGTTAAGGTCAGGCTAGTACTTTTAGTTCATTTCTTTCCCTTCCCAGAAAGAAAATTCCATTAAAATATAATTGAGATTAAGAGTTTATATCTATAATTTAGGACGATAATTACAGCACCTCTAATTACCACCAGAAGCTTTTTTTTTATTATTATTATTAACTCCATGTAACAGCTGTATGATTAGAGAACATTAACGTTTAAAATCTGAATTGCAATTACAGCAATTTCTACTTCTGTGTCCATTATACCACTGCAGGGTCAAAAAGGTTGCTTAATTCTCACATCTCACACTTGAATTAAGTTTATTCCCAGCTAAGAATCTTCAGGGTGGAATCAATTTTTCCCCATATAATACAATACTATTGTAAGGTTTTCCCCACATATACATTCAAAATTAATTAAAACCCGCAAGTATTTCAAGTATAGAAATTCAAAAACAAAATAAAAAGTTATCAGAGCAGCATGTGAGGTACATTAGTACTTAAACACACACACAGAATATTCATATTCATATTCAATATCCATATTCAGCAGAACACCCAGAGCTGTTTTACACTGCTGAGAATACAGCAAAACAGGTTCAGTCAAATTTATATTCTCGGTATTTTTATTTTCAGTCTGCTCTAACATGTTCCCTGAGAAGAAGCTGATCTTTTGTAAAAAGATATTATCAGCAGAAGCAGTCTTAAATAAATATTTTTGTTCTTTAAAAGAAACCTTTCTCACTTATCGACAGCCTGACTTGAAACTCCAGAAGCAAGAGTCAGCAGCCAAGGCACCAGGCACCAAGAAGCAGTACTTCTTTTCAAAAGGGCATTACAACTGAAAATACTTAGTGATCACACATCCCCTGAAATTAAAATATTCCCATGTGTGTTTTGAAAAATATTACAAATCTGCCCTCCTTCTTCTACTCATGAATCCACATTTGATATGAAAAATTACTATATATCAGCACAGCTGGGGGGATAAAAAAGATTACTTAGTTCTCAAAACAAACAAAAAATCTTAAAATAACTTGAAGTGAAGATACGTTACAATACAATAAATTAACTAGCTTTATGAGATCTTCTAGCATTACATCATCATTAGACTTGTTTAGAGAAAATATCAAAGGATTTTTTTTTAAAAAAAAAATCTCTTAGGATTGTTAGAGTACTGAACAAACTCCTCTGTATATAAAAGTTTATATTCAAGCATACAACTGCTGGGTCTTGTAAAATTTAAGGAAATCAAAGCCAAAGACAAAATACAAGTGTTTTTCCATCTCCAGTTCCCTCTCTCTCTTATTACCCCAGTTCTGGATTGCAACAACTGTGAGACAAATACACTCTAGCCCAGACAATGGGAATGTGCGATGCAAAAAGCATGTTAAAAGGCCTCAGGCGCTAAAAATAGGTGTCCTGGACAATCATAATAAAAACTTCATTTAATGGAAATCACATGGATCCTGGTACTGTAAACTTTCAGCTGAACAGCTGAACATAATTTTCGCTGCATGCACTTCTTTAAAAGCCTCAAAATACTGAGTGACCTATAATAACAGGTAAAATAAACCACGCCTAGTATTAGCAAAATAAGTAAGCTCTGTTCACAACATGAAATGGTAAATTCATACTGAAGGCTACACAGTTGGGGTATACAGTAGCATGGGATCTGGGGTTGCTTTTCTTTTTTAAGAAAAAAAAAAAAAAAAGATACTTTTCCATGTGTCATAAGCACTTGTCCTTATAAAGATTACACCAATGCCAAATTGCAAGGTTTGAGGTTCAATCCTATAATGTGACACATATTGCTTAGTAGAAAGAAGAAAGAAGTCTACACAGCACCTAACGGAGCTTTGCCTTAAGCACCATCTCAAAGGGTACGTTACCAAGGTTGTGAGTTACCATTGCACAACCCATGAGTCCAAACTTGCATTTCATACTCCCAGTAACTAACGCAAGAACTTTCTCACTGGAAGAAAGGTTTCCTGTTCCACATTTAAGGTGTAATCTTACAAAACAATGATTATCCAAGCACAGATATAAAGTGGGACAAAAGGCCTGTTTAAATATAGAAGAAGAAACATTAACACTGAAGAGTTGAATAAAATAAGAACTTGGTCTAAGTATTATTACTCACCCGCTTTGGCCCACTAAAAATCTTCCTGGTGTTTTCCTTAGATTTATCACCTTGTTTATTTGTGGATTTTTTATTGCCTTCAGGCACACCGGATGCATCCTCTGAGAATTCCAGAAGCTCTGCAAAAGGAAAAAAGTATAAAACCTTACTGGAAGTTGTTGAACTGTTAAAGCATTTATTGCATTTAACATTTCAACATGTAACTTGTGAAGTTATATAACAATCCAACAATCTTCACCATAAAGTCAGTTTTCAACTCAAACATAGCTCTTGGTGGAGCTCAGGTTTACTGACTGCAAAAGTCATAGTATGCAGGTGATGCATTACAAGGTACACTGCCAAAATCACTATAGCACCTCTAGCCCATCGTACAACCTTCAAGTTATTATTTCCCCATACATACGTGCGCTCCTCTGAGTCCCAGGTCACAGCTTACATGTGCTTGTTCACAGCTTACAGCCACAGCCGAGCAGCAGACAAATTAAACTGCAGCTGAAGGTCTTCAGAAGTACAAGACTAAGAGATTTACGTTTCCTATTGCAATTACAGGAATGAAGAATTGACCTTACATTGTGTCTCATGAAGGCAGCCTACTTATATTTGCTTGTGCTGTTGCAACAGTAATAAAAAAAATGCAGCCATCAGTTTGGGAAGCAGTCAGCCTGAAGGCCCCCAAAACGGCCTTCCGCTATATTACTTACTACCTCCTTTATCAGCATGTCTATTCACCAGTTTTGGACTATAAACCTGCGATTCACTGATCTAATTAAATCTTTGTCCTATTTTTTTTCTCTAAACTTGTGTTGTTTCAAAGCATTATCCCTTGGAGAGCAGCTTATGTTCTTTGACTTGGCACAAACCAGAAGTTACCATAAAATTTCAAAACAGAAATGAAGATAGGCACAGAGAAGCACTGTTTCATCTGATAAACCGTGTAGAAAACCGATCTATTCCAAAGCAGCTGCTGCTGTTTGAAAGCTGCACTGCAAAAATACAAGCAGGTTGGATCGGTTACTTTACTCCTCAGCACATCGAGTAAACAGGACCAGCCAAATTCCTAGATGAGGCAATCCAATGCAAACCGAGCAAGTGAATTTCAAACTGCACTTGGAAGCACACAAAATTGAGCTAGTACCAGGGATATAAGTATTCCTAAAGTGCTTTGGGGCGTTTATTTTAAATTGCTGAGTTTGACAGCTCTGGCAACACCATGAGGCAGCGCATCCACTCCAAGGGACCCAGAGGGCCAGCCTCGTGCCCCTACCGGCTGGTTTTCACTTCAGCCCCACATCAGCACAGGAGCACATACAATCCCTCTGAAAGTAAGCAGGGATTTTAAAAAGATGTTTGGATAAAGTAAGTCTGACAGGGAAAAAAATACAGGCCCGTTCGCCTTACCTTTAATTAAATAAAGCAACACTTCTTCCAAATCTACATAAAAGTCAACTTAGCCCTTCACTGGCACTTCCCAATTAAAGGAGTTGAATCCAATTGCTCTGATGCACATTCTTACAAATTCTGAAATACTTCAGAGAAGCCAGGCCCTGGCTGCAATTCCAACAGAAGGTCAAACAAACCCACAGACATGGAGCCTCCTAGTCCAGATAAAGAGCTAAAAAGTAACTCGCTTGTCCACACTAACTACAAACATGCAAGGCACTAGAAATGCAGGAGGGGTTTTCACCCACACCATCAGCCTTCGTCTGCCCAACAACTTGTGCCTCGCAGCAGAGACCTGGAGCTGGTATTGTGATAGACAATGATTGGTAGCACTCTAAACCAACTAGGCCACAATTTTTAAATCACCTAAGTTCCTTTATTTGAATTCTCTACTCTTGTGTGATATTAGCTATCCCATTTAAATTAGACAATTTTGAATTTGATTTTAAAAAATTAACTTCTATTTATTATAGAATCATTTTTCATCTTTTGATGATGTTTGATGAATTTGTTAGCACATCAAATGGTTTTATAATTAATATCATAAAATAATCTGGATTATTCTTATTTAAGCAATCCCCTTTGTGGCCTTCTGGGTATCCTAAAATCAGTCTGCATTTGTGTCCAACTACATTTTCAAATCTCAGTTAAATGATGCAGGGAGAGTCTTTTACTAATATAAACTTAGCCAGGCAAAGGCACAAGTAGATGTGCAAGCAGTAACGAAAATAAAGTTTGTTTTCTAACAGCTCTCTTACATAGATTTTATTTATTTATTTAAGAAAAAAAAAAGGTAAGGATATTGGCCTTCCTCTCAATATAGAAGCATATAAGTCCTTTGCTTCTCCATCCAACCGTCTTCAAGGCGTTTATAACCTTTAAGATCATTTGTCTGGCTCATCTAAATCAGAAGGATGTTCAAATAGCAACTAGAAGGCAAAACCAGAGGAAAAGCAAACCCACTTTTGTTTTAGAGCCTCACAGTAATTCTGCAGATTTGGAAGTCCAAACAGGACTCTGCTTTGACGACTTCAACGTACTAGTAACAGGCTAGAAATACTTACCCTGTTAAGCTGATTTAGTTTGGAATGAGATGTAAATAAAGAAAAAAAATTAAGCTCACTCATCATAAATGCACTGAGTGCTAGATGCTGATATAAAAAAGCTACGTGACTTTCCAGAAGGAATATAAGAAATTCATCTTGATCATTGAAAGGAAAATGAATGCATGACAGGCATTTAGTGGTATATCAGAACTGATTTACAAAGCAAAAGGCTAAGCTGTGGTGCTTATACTACCATAACAACATACCTGCTGGTGTAATTTAAGTCATTAATACTGTAGTCCTTAATTACTGTGCTGCTTGTGAGAAATATAGTGAAGGACATGAAGTAAATAAAAATAAGCACATTAAAAAATATAGATCTTGGTATCTTCATTTAATGCAATGTTTTAGGGCAACTGAGCTATCCTGTTTATGTCAATCTATATTAAGATAATGGAACATATAATTTTACTCAGTTTTTAATTTAAATTCCTGTCACTTTCTGTAATAATTTCATTGTCATTGGCTAAAGAGAAATGTAATAAAGAAGTAGTAACAAAGTCCTGGCTGTTCCAGTTGAACAGGTGGGAAATGAAGCCCTCCATGGCTACAAGTTCAGAAGTTACGTATGTCAGGCATCTTCGAGATCACCCGAACCACAGACAGCCAAGACAGGCCCAGACCTTTTTGGGCAAGCAGGAAACAAACTGATAGCGCAGTTATTTCCAGCAGTTTAACGCTGCCCCAAAGATGCAGGACAAAACTGCAGCTTATTTTTAAATAAATAGTTAAATATAATATGCATATATATTTATAAAACTATCTTCTCTTCTTTGCCTTTACTTCAGACTTCTCTTGGATACAACTTCCCACTAATTAATACAGTTGTTTAATTAAGTCACTTTGGTACTAGAGGCTTCTCTTTCCTAGAGCCATCCTGTATTCTGCCTACAGAAACGATACCGGCACAGTTTCTGCTCTAGTCCAGCTGAATCAGTATTTTTAGCCCCTGGCAGGCTGTGGCTCCTGAGAGAAGGTGGCCTCTGCTGCAACCAGGGTGAGAGAATCCTGGACTGCAAGTAGCGAAGAGGAACAGCAACTTCAACTGCAACTGAGAGCTTCACTACAAGTCTAAGGTTCATAGTGATGAAGTGCCTCCATTAAAACAGAAGAGTCTGTGAGAGGCCTAAGAATTTAAAAGGCTTCTTTTAAATTCTTTTTCTTCACCTCAGCCTTTTTACCTCTTCAGCAGGCGAGCTTACTGGACAGGTGAAGAACAGAACAGACACAGTTCAGTGAGAGACCGTCTCAAACTGAAATTACCTACTTTGCATTTTTTCCTGCACTAACAGCATTACCCATCTGGTCTTTGGTGCTTCCTTGCCCTCGACTTGCAGGAACAGTTGCATTTGTGTTACTAAATTTACTTTCCGCCCAGCCTGGGAGAAATAGCCCATTTCCAGCGTAGTTAGAAAATGTTTGCATAATGCTTCAGAGTAAGATTCTAAAACGTGTTTCATAAAAATAGGTCTGGATTATTTTAAGTAACCAAATTAGTATTAAGGCAAAAATAGGGTGAGACTGCAACACAAAGCACCAAATCTCTTTCAAAAAGCTGACTATGTCATATAACACTACTTATTCACTGAACTTCAAAAGCCAGTCTTAGGAGTTTTGTGCAAAAATTGAAACCTTTATGCATCTTGAGACCAATTCCCCCAGAACAACTCACTAAAAGAAAACAGGAAACAAACAAGAAAGTCTCTCATGTCCTATCACTTCACATCCCCTTTTGATCCTTTCAGCCTTGCTCCCTGTAAACAACCCCCTCCAGCTCCCTCTCAAGGGCTTTTCCTCATTCCTTTCCCTGCTGAAACAGTGAGCAACGAGGCCAGTAAAGCCATCCCTAGGCTTCAGCATTCGTGCCTGCTGATACGGGGAGCTGACAGGGCAGTTCACCCTTCTGCAAACCATGACACATCTCAAAGCTCCTAGGAGGCTTATATTTACAGCAGATGGGAAACAATTCTCCCATACTGATAAATAACATAGGAGATTGTCTCACTTAAGCTTCAAAGAGGAAAAAGCCTTGTGTGCTCCGGGAAGTGTATGCCTTTGAACAATCCTTACTAGACACAACTCAATGCTTCCGTCTGTCAGACAGCACTTAACACAGCACCACAGACTTTTTTATGTTCTTTGGGTGATGTTACCTTATCAAAATTATCTCTACCAAACATCTGATTGCTTGTGCACATCTTCTTACTGCGTTCCTTCCAACAGAGACATCATGACTTTATTATTTGAGCTACCAGCAGTAGCTAGCCACCAACCCTGACTGGTTGCACAGTCTCTGCAAAGACTGGTGGCTCCTCAGGAGAGACCAATTGTAATTCTGTGAAGATGCCTGAAATGTAGACTACTACATTGGGAATAAGCCCACATGGCCAACAGTGTTTCCGTAAAATAAAATGGAGTCTACATAAAATAGGAGAAAAATGACAACTTCATCTAATGGTTTCCAGAGCTGGAATTCAGAGAGAAGAGCTGGCATCTCACTTGTCATCTTGGAATCGGCACACCGAATTTTGATCTGTAGGTCTATTCATCAGTATGAAAAAGAAGAGCACACACGTAACACAGGTAGCAAGCACTACAACCTTTCAATATCATAACTTTTGAAGAAGGTTTTTATGTGCAACATATTCTGAAAGTTTCTGAATTTGGATTCAAAACCTGCGTTCTCCATGAATGTTGAAGTAGCTTTTTTTCAGTAACTTACTGAAGTTACTTTACCTCAACATAAGGTTTAGATCCACAAGTCTTTGATAAATTTTCAAACTCAATATCATTAGATTTAAGGATCATCAAATGGCTGTCCAGAGTGATCATAACACTCAACCTTTTGAAAGGTCTGAAAGAACACAACAGGAAATAGCAAAAAGGCTTACAAATTTCAGGGCAACATTAGACTCCCTATCTTTATAATCTGTACTACAGGACTGAGCTAGGGAACATGTTGTGACTTAGGAAAGAGCTTCAAGTTTTGCTTTTCAAAAGTCAAATCTCACCTGGTTACCAGTAACCCAAACCAGGAATCAACTGAGTAAAGCAGACAAATACAGGCGAAGCACGCATCAGCGGACACACTGAGAGGCAGCTCTTACCTGAGCGCTGAAGAAGTGCATTTAAGAAACTGAGAAACCACAAAAATTTACATCTACCTGTGTCTGCCAAGGCAATCTCTTCAGAACACGTCAGAGAAATAATCAGTGATGCGTCAGATTATAACAGCCTCCTCTGTGAACATGAATGCAAACAGGAGGTATTTTGAGGCTCCAGAGGACAGTAGCTGAAAGGATGATTTGATGGATCAGCATCTCAGTTGCCTTAACTGTATAAGGGATTTTTTTCCTTGGAATAAACAGCTGACCAAAGGCTAGTCAGAGAAAGGAACCCAGATGGAATATTTCATAAGCAGCCCTGCCAGTTAAACCCATTTTCCAAAGATGCTGGAATGCAAGTCTCTCACCATAATGAATTTGAGATTTCAAGTATTTTTGTTTGAAAACACAATATTCCCCTGTAATATCAGCATTAACTCGGTCCTTGAAAAGTTTACAATGCCTTCAGTCTTCTTCCTTCTTCTTCAATTAGGTCTTAAAGACAATTCTGTTCCTAGAGAATACTATAATTAGAAAACAGAATAGAAGATCTTTTCCTACAAAATGTTATTTCTGGATTATATTAGCAGAAATTATTTGCACAAGGGAAAAAAACAGCTTCTCGAGCATCTGCAAGGCTAGACTCAAGTTCTCCCCAGTCCCCACTGCCATAAATCACATTTTGCCAAAAGTCTTAACCATCAATGAATGGATAAAAACTTCTTTGCAGATTCATGCTTCAAAGTGGAGGACCAAGAAGTTCTCTAGAGTATTAGCAGTGTTTTGAAACACTTAATCCAACACGCATGAGGCTTTGGTATTAGACATTTTCAGAAAGGTTTTCAGTAAGAAAAAGCTGAAAGAAACCTTTCCCCACAGTTATCCCTCCTTTTCTTCACCAACGCACCTTCAGCCTTCATCAAAGTCACCACAAGGACCACCAAGCAATAGTCCAATTATTCAAAGGCACCAGAACGTGCTTCGCAAATTCTGCCTGAACACTTTTATTCATGTGTGTACACACACGTACACCAACGTACCACCTATGTAAAAGACGTAACAGCTTTGCTGCTGAAAACTTGGAAACAAAATTCTTCAATATGCAGGGGCACAACCAAAGCCAGGTACCTGACTGGCACTCCACCAACCCCCAGAGCCTCTATCGCTTGAGAAAGGTGCAAACTATTTACAAATGCATTCGGAAAGCACAAGTTTCTGCCTCAGCTCAGTAATTTGGGGTTGCCATAGGCCTTCTGTAGGAAGGCCAGGCATAGGCACTGTATGCAAAACACACTAAAACAGGTAAGAAACTCCTTTTTAAGAAAGAAAACCCTCCACCTCTGGCATATTTCAAGGTTGCTACAAAACACTAAACAAGACCATAGCAGAAATAAGCAAATGTAACTTTCAGATATCCAACCCAAGAGTATTGTTCGATGAACCCTTCAGCATACTGAAAAAAAAAGAACAAAATAAAGGCCAACTAAATTAAAATATTTACCATGTATTCTAGAAGAGTTCTGTTTACCTGCATTTGTATTGAGCTGGCTATCTTGGGAGCAGTTTTCATTGCTCTCGGAGGTTGACTGAAGTGAGGAAGATGGTGCAGTTCTACTTCGTTTTTTGTTAGCTTTCCTTTCTGCTACCTGCCATTCTTCTTCTTCATCCTCACTTTCACTCAGGTCATCAAACCCAAAGTACTTAATTTTGTAATTGGAACTCCCAGAACTTCTAGAGGCACCTTCATCTCCCCCTCCCTCGTCTTGATCGTCAAACCCAAAAAATTCTAATTTGACATCCTTTTTGGATTTGGTATTGCTTGGTCGGAACCTGGTTGTAGTTTTTGTAGTAGCAATGTCTGCTTTTTTTCTTAAACGTCCAGCTTCTCCTAAGTCAGTAGGGGTTGCTGTGGTAAATTCATCAATTCTTTCCATGGTATCCTGTATAGTAACATTACAAACTGACAAGCAAGATGGATGTAGAACAGTGTAGTCTCTAGTCCGTCCAACCGTCCCTCTAAAACTGGTCCCACTACTTAAAGAAGCTTTTCTTGCTGGGTTCAGACCATCATTATTTGACTCATTGTTTGCTTTGGATAAAGACTGGCTAGTGCCATCCATTAGCTTGTCAAAATTTGTTGCCCCCTGTGGTTTTGCTTTGTTAGATCTACAATATGTCCTACAGTTGCTTGGCCTAGGAATAGTTTGCACAAGTTCCTCACTAATGGCTTCCTTTGGATTTTCAGTATCTTCTTTATCGCCCTCCTCATCCTTGCTCTTCACCTCTGAGAGCTGTTCACTGTCAAAATCTAATATATACTCTCCAGTTCTGGTATCTTCAGTTTCATCCTCCCATTCATACAAATGAGTTCTTAATGGCCCCTTCGTCTGAGATGCTTCTGATGGAGAGTCTGATGTTTTTCCGATGTGGGAGTCCCAAGAATCAGGTAAGTCCTTGGCTTCAGCATTGAATCCAGAAGCATCTGCAGTTTCAGCATTGGTTTTGTTACTGTCTTCAGTATTCTCACAGGTGAAATGACTGTTCTTCTCAGTATCTTCATTCAAATTCTGCATTTTATCTAGAAGAAAAAAAATAAATTTATTACCAAAAAGCTCTGCTAATAAAATAATCACCCTTACAAAGTTGAAAAAAATCACAATATAACACTAAATATTCAGTACTTAACTTTAAAAAATAATTTAAGGGGCCTCAATCCTCCTAGTTAATACTGATCTACTTCCTAAATCTTCCACCTTACAATCTTTGTTATAAAGTCTCTTCATCATCACTAGCAAAAACACACACCAGCTTGAAATAAGTGTCACTTAGAAAACAAATGCATTATGAAAAAAATATCCCCTAAATAGAAGCACTTATTGATGTACACAACCTAGACAAACAAAGGAGAAGTCTGCAACAAAATATTCTATGAAGTCAAAACACCATTCAATCTGCTTCAGTGTCTTACAACAAATAATAAGGGATAAAGGATGATTATTATTCACTTTCTAATTACATTAGAAAAAAAGTATTTTCCTTCCTTTACATAGGATGAGTGATGTCCCCGCAAAACCTTGTTTTTAATCAACTTTTGTGATACACATTCTAGTGCCTGATCTGCTTCATTTGCCCTAGTTTAAGAATTTTCTTGCTTTTGCGTAGCACTTGAAAAGAACAGGCAACATAACTGGTAACATGAAACACGTGAATCAGTGGAATGGCTAAGTTAGCACATGCTCATTTCTAATACTACAAGATGCATTATGGGAGCCTTCTATAGTAGGAAAGGGGATGCAGGAACAGGTTCCAGCCATTCATTTGTATGCTCTGTTCTAACTAAGGACTGGATAGCTGCAAGGCAATGTAACAGTAGACATGGAAATAAGCATGAGCTACAGAACCTATTTCCTAAATTTCCTGAAAATTACCCTATAGTCCACTGCCTACAATAGTAACTGAAACAAGTCATCCAGTAATATCTGTACTAAATACGCTACAGACGCTTACAAACTGTATCTTAGAGGTCTCGATCATGTGCCCTGATCAGAACGGCACACATCAGTAACTATCTTGTTTTGCTGCATCAAATGAAAATATTTAGACTTCCAGAAGAAATATAGAAAAACTAATTCTCATCACAATTTTTAGTTTGAATTACTTCTCAAGAGCAGTTTTTACAACGTACTTCCACAGATCTGAGGAAATGCTACTGCCCAAGTTAGTCTTGTACTTCTCCAACCCACAGCCACACTTCCATCTTCTGCTGTCAAGGAGCGCAGATGCAGCTGTAAGCACTTTTTGTCAGGTCTGCTCTCAGCTGACCACAACAGCAATGCCAGCTGAGACAGAGAACGCAATGGAAACCATTGCCTTTGTTTTCCCTGAATACCAACCAAAGGTTGGTGTATTTGGTACACGAGTTTCATGAAGATTTTATCTGCATTTGCCATACTCTGTTGCTGCACCACACATACCTAAAAAAACGCACAAGCGTGTTAGCCCTGCCCATCCTTTTTCCAAGAAACTTCATTAGGACTTGTGTCAGCCAGTGCCAGCACACACGGACCCAGGTGCCTACTGCACTATCAGCACTCACTGTAGGGGCAGCATGGGCCAGGAGAAGCAAGATAAGGAGTCTGACTGGGATGCAAAAGGCCCTGATGCATGGAGGAGTAGCACATGATGAGATAAACCGCAGAAACAGAAGCAACTGTGACAGTGACAAGCAGACAAAAGGCGAGAAGAGAACCTGCTGTCAAGAGATAGGCACAGAAGGCCACAGTAATGGAAGATGCTCCACAGGCAGAACGCAACTGCTAAGCTTTGGCTTTGTCACGCAGCAAATGCTTCCTAAACTAGAATGAAGGCTTTGGCATCCTTCAGTACTGGTCCTGACTGCATTCATCAGGTACCATTTCCCCATGCGGTATAGAAGTTTCATCGCACTGACCAAAAGGTTTCAACCTTCCTGGTGAAGGAAGTGAGCATGAATGCTATTCCAGGCATTTCTGTTCATCTGCTTTCAGATTAAAACTGCATCATCTAAATGCCTATCCCTGCTCATAGCAACTGTAAAAGAACTTTAAGGCTCCAAAAAAAAAGTCTACTAAAAGCAATGACTACCAAGTCAAGTTTTGCAGGAAAATGGTCTAATCCTAGCTGAAATTCCTCAGGGAGACAGGACAAGTAATATTTCACATTGCATTTAAGTTTTCTGGGAGTCTACCTGAGGTCTGTCACAGAAGTTTAAATACTCAGCTAGAAAATAAAAGCTCTTCAGAGAATATATGACATGCAATACCAAATTCTCTCAAGAGCATGAGGCCTAGCCATCTCAGCAATGGAAGTTCATTTAGTCTTTGTCTTGCATGATAAATACATAATACAAGGAAACTTATTAATCCCATCTCAATCTGATGCTAGTGATAATACAGGACGTCCAGCCAATATTAGTTTTTCCAGAATTAAAGAGAGCGCCTGGTAGCATACACTCTGTTCCTTTCTCCTGCCATATGTTTATTGTTGTGTAACTGAAAGCCACTGTAGTGCTTAGGCATGAAAACCAGCAAATTAAACCTACAAAATTTGATTTCCAGACTTTCTCACTGAAGTGCAGCCTTCCCACTACTATTCCATATCCAAGTGCACATTTACTTAAATTAATAAAACCTAAGCAACATTCAAAATAAACACATTTAACATACGCCTGCCTTTGCCTACTAAACAACACTTTGAATTGTTACAAAGAAGTTTCATCATGCGTATCTGGAACGGGAAAGGTTTTCCTAACCTAAGGATGCCTGGGATTTTGAAGACCTGCATGGCATATCAGGAACAAATCTAAACTGCTCTTCCCAGGGAAGGAATGCAATACAAGTGTGCATATGCACATTACAACCCAACAGTCAAATACTTCAAGAATTTGTTTTGAGATGAGTACTGATGAAACAGTGTTACATTGTCGTAGTTTGAAGCATCATTGTTACAGCTATAGTTAGTATTCTAGAGCACATAAGATGATGTACATACCCAGCCTGCAAAACAGACTGAAGATGTCAAACAAATACATGTATCTGTATCTATAGATATGCACAAGCTACCACTGTCAAAAAAAAATATTGGAAAAAATGCCAAGGAATCTTCAACCAGCAACTGCCCTGTTACAAATACTTTCATCTGTGTCTCAAAATTCCAGATTTTAAAAAATACTGGGCTATTTAAAAGCAGAAAATATTTTTTTTTTTAAAAAAAAGCATTAAATATTTAAAAGGAAAGATATTCAGGGATTACTTATTTAGGTCTTTCACTCAAAGTCACTATCTAAGACACACCCCCTGAACTCTTCTGGTCATTCCTCAGTTCTGAAGCAGTGGTTGGCAGCTGAAACCATTTAATGTTTCAGGTCTTTACCAGGAAGTTACTCTAAGTAGGAGCTAAAGCTCTCTTCTGCTACATCCCTGTAAGAAAGATGATCCTTGACCTTCTATCAGCACCAGTGCTGCTTTTATTAAGAATAAGTTTTTCTAACAGGCATTAGATATCACATTGGGTAATAATAAATCCACATTACAAATAACTACAATTCCTTCTTAATGAAAACATTGATTTTGATTATGTAGTTACATACACTGAAAAACTATTCTACACATTGTTCTAGAATATTTCAGAATGGGCTAAAATTAGCCCAGTATTTGTACAACTCCGAGCAGGCAACACAGTCCCATCCAGTCATCTGTAACCTATTATGTGAGGAAAGAGTTTTGTTCCCTCACTGCAGCAGGCACATTTGGGCAAACTGACCCATCAGCTGAGAGGTGCATCATGAGCAGAACTATCCATCGCATCTATTTTCCCCATTTCCATTTTCCTGGGCTTGCCACGATGGTGTTGTTTAATTCCTTCGTGCCAATGTGGCTCCTATTCTCATTGGCAGTTCCACACACCGCTAAGCCGCCCACTACTCTCCTTGCGCTGCTGCTCCCAGCAGACCCGATAACCCAACTCATGTCCTGGGTTCCCTTATCCGCCCCTCAGCGCCAGTCTCTGCTGCCACTAAGACAACTACCAAACACACACAAGGCATTTGTGTGCCTGCGTCACTGAACGATTTGATCCAACGGAGTTCAGGCAGCGGCAGCAGCGCACACCAGTCCTCCCAGCCCTGAATTCCTCGCTTCTCTTCATCTGTCATAGTCAATAAAGTCACTTTCTCCAGTCAGCTCAGCTGACCAATAAATAACAAACCCATTCCATCCCCATCAGACAGTTTTACCGGTGCTTCTTTTTGAAGAGACACTTGCAAAAAACAATCTTTAAAGGCAAGCACGCTCCATTAACAGCTCTTTCTGTACCACAGCAGGACTTCCACTGCCTTTGCACTGCAGCTCTTTGAGTATGTGCATAAGTAAGGCAGAATTTTGAGTCCTCTCTGAAAAGACTTAACTAGCAGCAGAGCATTGCATCTTATTTTTTGCACTCATTGAGCCAGTAATTCAATACAGCATAAAAAGTTACTGGCAAACAGCAACCAAGTGGCAGTGAGCCAGCCTGCTCCCCACTCATTTTGTGCCTATTAGACACCAGCAGTTGAGAACCACCTCATACTTAGGACCCTCTGCTAACTGCCACAAAGTATTTTTTTTTTCCTCTTAATAAGCAAGGTTGATGAAAAATTAAGTAAGCTATTTTCTGTACATGGAATAGAAAGTTTGACTTGAAGACTGGGTCATCATAATGCACCGGTGGAAAACTAAGCAGTGATATTTAGGTGAGTACTTGCTCAAAGAATACTTCATCAAGCCGTCGTCTTCTTTTCATCACTGGGTCAACAGCAGTCAGGCTGAAGCTTCTAGAACAGAAAGTACTGCAAATCCTTCATTGCCAAAGGTTTACAATACCAGTGATCCCAATAACCTAACCTTGATTTTAAAAATCACTATATCCATCGGCAGTAACTACTATAGCTGAAGCTAGCAGGACTGTAATAAACATGCAACGTGTCAACTCATTTACAGATGCAGAAAGCACAGAGAAATTATTTTAAAAGTACTAACTGTGAATGACTAGATTTTCTGTAGTTCAAAAGAGTCATGTAATTTCTCCTCCTAATTTCAGCTGCAATTAGGCTCTTTTGGGGCTCAAATACCAGAAGAAATCTCCCAAGAAATCTCAGATCAGCAGTATCACACAGCTATACAATCCACGGGAGAGTCTTTTTTTTTCCAGGTGTTAGCACAATATTCCGAAGAACCATAACAACCTTCTGTACTGCTCATGATTTGTTTGCTCTGTTTAAATCTCTAGAATTTAATTACCAGAGTATGAGAGAACCAATCTAAATGACTGGCAGGCAAATTAAATGTTAATGAATATAAAACCGCCCACACATACATACATACCCCTTGCTTATTTTATGCTCTAGTTTCTAGTGGAAAGATAGGGATGTCCTAAGAATTGCTGATGAATACAGAAGATACGAAACTTCTACTCTTTCGCACTAAACACATAGGATGTTTTCACAGACTGATAAACACGACCAAACTTCACAAAGCTGTGACTACAATGATTATTCTCATCAGCTTTGTAAGATGACCACTAGAGATAAAAACTTCATACACTGCAAGACACTTAATTTTTCTTCCTCTAGATAAAAGAAGATGCTTAAACTGTGTGAACGTAACTGAGTTCCCCAAATCCCACCACTTTTCCAATAACAAACGTTTTTCTAATAATAACCTTTAAGCATTACACAAAAGCCCACCTAGACCTGCATAATTTACACTAGATGGATATAGAGTGAATATTCTGATTGTATTTTTTTCAAATACATGCTTAAGATGAGCAGTCACTTAGTGAGCAGATGGAAGAAACGCTCTTCCATACATTTGACAAAACACAAAGTGCCTTGTGACTACCACGAGTAGCTACAGGAGAACTAGTACTCGGCTTTTCATATCTAAGGTCACATACAAAGGGAGAATGCTATTCTAGACTTCATTTATTTGCATTTTTTTTTTAAGAAAAAGAAATGCATTTCCTTTAGAGATATCACACCTACATTCTTCACCTGGATATCTCTCATAACTTTGACTTCAAGATGTCTCAGATTTCAACTTCATTTTTTCATTAGGCACTCATAATACATCTCACCCTTATCTTAAAAGGCTTTTCCTCTGAAAAAAACTACCTCAAAGTGTGTTCCCAAATAACCCGTAGAAGCATCACTAATGCTTTCTTTTTCACGTAGTACAATGAAGAAAATCTCTTCATCCACAAAACATTTGGTTCAATCATGCTAATAGCAAAAAACACCATACAGACTTGTTGAGATGGTGAACGGTCTAAAAAATAAAAAATAAAAAAAAAATTGCAAGGCTTCCAGAAACTGCTTTCAGAGTAAAAATAATCAGTTCCTTTTTAATTCTATGTTCTATTTCTATGTTTAATTCTATTCACCCACAAGAATAATTGTAGTTGAACTAAGACAACTTCCAGTATGCTTCTTACCTTTGATCTTTAGTTATATATTGTCTTAAAGAACAACAAAAAAATGAGCTCCAGTAGCTTTTCCAGAGCAGAAGCCATGCTGGAACAGTTGAGCAGAACACATTAACAAAAATCTTTTTCTATAGCACAGGCAGAAGAGGACTCTTAAGGATTGCTCTATTCACATGGCTCAAAAACTTCACTTGTGGATTGATGATGGAATAAGAAAACAGATTCCTAAAAACCAATACAAAGGACATCTAGAAAGTTACCTTCACCGTTGACTGACTCCAGTCACTTCATATTGTACATTGTATTCAAAACAGCAAAGAAACAGAGACCAAAGTCTGTGCTTTTTTAAAAACGCAGAAGCCTGAGTATTTCTAAACCTGACTTTTGTCTGTCCCCCCGCTGTTCTGCACACAATGGAGCACATTCATTGCTTCTCTCCTCTGATAACACGAAGTAAACGTAAGGGGAAGTTACTTGCATAAGCAACAGAACCGCAACAGCCACTGACCAACACCTGTAAGCATAAGGCAGTGTTCAAAGACACGTGAGCATGGCCTCAGCACCTACAACGAGCAGCAAATACCACAAGGAACAGACCAGGCAAAACCCAGCTGCAATAGCGAGAGTTGCAACAGGCCAGCACAGCCCAGAGCAGCCAGGCGAAGATGCCTTGTAGCTGTGAGTAATTAATGCTGAGCTTTCTGTCTGGTGGTTGTCAAAGGCGATATAGCTAGAGAACAGCAGAAAGCAGCCAGAAGTACGTGGGGAGAAGAGGGAGAGGACAGGAGCACCAACGGGAGCCCAAGTGCTCCAGGAGCGGAGAGCGTCTCCGGGATTCATCCATCTTGCCATACTCGTTCTGTTTTGTCAAACTAGGGCCACTTATCTTGTTGCCTGGACACCTTCAGAGATATTTATCAGAATTCTTTAGACGGCTCAAACTGGTATTTTCTCCTACCATCACTGATGACACACTCAAGTATTTACAGTAATGAACCTCCATTGAAACGACTGACTAAATACCTCGTGTTGCACATCTAGCGTTTGGGTACACATTACAAGCAGCCATCCTCATTCCTGCTCATGGTTCACCATAATGGTGTTTACAGTTGCATTAATACAAACTTGGCCAAAATTTGCTCCAGGCAGGGCCTAAAAGCTGTAAGCATGCCAATGCAGAAAGGGGAAGTCATAGAAGTGGCTCCTTCCACTTCCCACAGCAGATTCAAAGTTTGACAGAGCATTCTTACTTGGAGAGGAAAACACTGAAATTTGGAGAAAAGATAAACCCTCTTGCCATCATGGAAGAATCTGCACTGCTAACCATTTCATACTCTGATCTTTAGGGCACAGCATAAACCAAGACTGAATCCTAAATAAAGTCAACAGAACAAAAAATCCTTTAGGAAACCAAACACTTTTTTTTTTTGGCAAAAATACCACAATCCAAACCAACCATCAGTAAAAGTATACCCCACCTCAGGCCCTATTTCAGTTTAATCTAATTTCCATTTAACTTAAAAGACGCTTGCTTGGCTCTGAGTCTGAAAACATCGATTTCACCTTCACAAAATCAAATCAACATTTCCAGCCTGACACTAACTGCCTGAAGTCAAACACTGTATTCTTCTGTTAACAATCCAGCAGCAGAACCTTAGTGCCTTACTTGCCATTCAGAAGTTACGGTGAGCACAGACCAGTCGCTCCATCTGTGAGAGCTGTCTCTGGAGGCGTGTTTCTGCTCAGCAGGGCCCACAGGCGCACCAAGCAGACCAAGCACCATGACCCACCGCACGGCCGTCCCTACAGCCCCCCAGCACCGGCTCACTTGATGGGGCAGGAGGCAGCGCACGCTGCAGGTCCCACCTTTCAGATGGGTTAGGCACCTGCTTACAACTGCATTTTCCTTACAAACATCCAGGGAGTAGAGAAGGGGAAGCAACAGATGAATCAGTTCAACTCTGCTTTCCACAGCACTTGAAATACCACCATCTCCGAAATCTCTTTCGCACTCAAAATTTGACCCAAATGGCTAACTGGAACCAAAGTTATTAGGGAAGTGAAGAGAACAAAACAACAGACAACAGTAATCTTGCAACGCTAAGAAACCAGGCTAAGATGTCAAAATATTATCATGTATGCAAAATGAATGCTTATTTCTCTTTCTTACTCTAGAAAGAGTTGCCAGTATTAAACATTAGCCCCACTAACTCCAGGTTAGTTTTCTCTCACGTCTACCAATTCTTGATGACTGCCAACCAAAGCATCCTGAAGCTACGTATGCAAGACGTACTGCCCTCCACAGCCGGTGTGTGATGAGACGTTACGCACCTTCACTGCCGTGTAACGAGCTGGGGAAGCCTTCATTTTAAAACTGAAAAGAACATGATTGACTTACTACACAGAGGAAACAGATCTACAGACTTCAACTAGGTTTCCTTTACTCTAAACCACAGAAATTCACAGAATTTATTGCCAATGTCAGAGGCAATGACATCTTTAGAAGGGCAGGCGGCACAATGCCAACTTCACATTCCTCTATTTCTCTTCAAATGAGACCTCACTACCCAAACAGATGCATCACCAAGAAAAAAGAAACATCAAGAAGGCAGCAGTAAGATTAACAAATAAAAACTAGTATCCGAGACCTTCTGCTATCGCCAGCTATTGAGGGCAAACACATTAACACGACACAGCACGTGAACAGACCACTGATACAGGAGACAAGAAACAGTTTGTAAGCTCATTATGAGCTATAGCTCTGCCTGCTGTTCCCAAACACTCAAACATTTATCATAGCTTCATTTTACTATCACCAATTTTTCAGGGTATAAAGCTACATCACTTTACAACTCAAAGCTGGCCAAGCTAAAGGAAAAGACAAATCTTTACCAAGTGCTTGTATCATAATCTTCATTTCTGGGAAGAGAGCCCAAACAAGACGTACAGTGTCTTCTTTGGTTTGGACAGAAAAATAGCAGACTTCCTAACCACAGAAAAGCCATTTTTTTCTCCACATATCAAAATAAGTTTCATTAGTTTCTCTCCGCTACTCTACATTGGAAATCAAATGTTTTGGTTGGTAAGGAGAAAAGGTTACAGACTAGACTCCTTTGCTACATTTTCTGCCTATGACTGAACAGCTGGGGAACAGCAAAAAAGCTTATGGATATAAAATATACAGTTCTAAGAAATGGGCATAAATTTACCACTTAGATAACATCATGATCCACTGATGCCCGCAAGATCTGGAAAAGCACTGCCTGTTAGCAAGCACAAACAGAAGATAAGAAGCGTAAGAACCTCAAAAGATTAGATTCTCAAGACCAGTTTCATGGTTGACAATCACCAAAATAGCTAAAATTATAGAACCACCACATCCAAAGCTATGACTACAGAGTCTTACATAATTCTCGTTCTTCACTCTCTTTGAAACAAAATGAGTTCCCATTAAGTTCACGTGCAGGTTAGATAGAAACTGTTTTGTTTCTTTGCAGATGCTTTAAGTTGTATCGCTAGTTTGCAGGATTCCACTGAAAACCCTGAAGTGATGAGATTTAATTTACTGCTATCACAGAACTATTTTCCTTAAGAATAGTTTGCTTTTCTTGTTACATCCTGAACGTGAAAATTCTGAAGTACTTTATACGAAAAGTCCCAATCTACTATTTAACAAGCTTACGTAGATGAATCGAGTTCTCAGTTACACTACACCAGTTCATGCCAGTTAGTTATTCTAAGCATATAGCTTGTGAGACAGAAAACATCTTTTATTTGTCCTTATCACCTAATAGCAGCCTTTCAGTTTGGTAATGTAGTGTCTCTAAACAGTCACTCTGTTCACTCCACACAGCTAGCACATTCATCTGTAGACCTGGACACGGCCTGTGCCGGTACCTGAGTCTGTTAGTTACGCTATAGCTCCCAGTTCTTCCTCCCACCTAATGCAGCAGAACCACACACCAGCATTATGCGACACGCCAGACAATTAAAAGAACTACAGATTTTCAATGAACAAGGAAATTCTGAAGTAAACAACAAGCACATTATTACATGGCTGTAAGAAAAACTTGGGCCAAGCTCTCCAGTGGCTTCCCAAAGACGATGTGCTGTTAGCCCAACACCCTCCCCGCGTGGCTGGCTGCACAGGACCGAAGCACCCAAAGCACCACGTGACTGTTTCTCACCTTGGACCTCTGTTGAGCCATACAAAGCAACTCCTCAGCCATTTTCCCCACTGGGAGAACATACTACCAACGGCCATTCTGAGAGGCTGTCTTATGCTGATGCAAAAATGATAGCTGCTGCCAGTCAGAGTAACACTTGCTTCTAAAACCCTTAGATTTCAATGGAAACGGAGGCCTGCCTGCAGGCTGCAGGGGCAGCCTGACACAAGCACTGCCCCTCTTGCATAGAAAAGTATTCATACTTTTAATCACCTGCCTTTATCCTAGGCCTAATTTTCAAATACATAGGAAGTTTGTTTTTCAGTAACAATCTAACTGCTTTTCCTCTCCCCTACCACTTCTTCAGCCAGCGATCAGCAGATTTTCTGCCTGTCACTGGTCTTTCACTGCATCTTCAGTCACTGCATAGCTCATCACCATCTTCATACCGATCTACACTTACCCGGCCATACTGCACACAGTGTCGTGCTTAGCATGACTGCCTTCCCAGCAAACATTTCTGGGGGAGGAGGGAAACGAAGCTACAATGACTAATTTACTCCTTCATTACTGGAGGCACTTCCTCCTCCATTTAAAATGTAAGTAAAAAATAGCCTAGGTTGCTTGTCATCAGCTATACCCTGCCTCTCAATTTCTATCAAATTTAAGCCCTACATGGTTCCTTAAATGACCCCTTGCACTTCAGTCCTTTCGATTTTCCCAGATAGGTATTCTCATCCAAGTCATATATATTAGTCTTTCAGCTTGTATTTTACAGGTGGAAAAACTGACATTTCTCCTCCACTCTTCTTCCTAATCTTGCTTTAAAATCTTCTGCAACATTCTGTAAACCTCATTTAAAGTCTGGTTTTCTTCCACAAGTATATGCCCACAAGAGAAACACGACTCTTTCTTAACCTTATTGCTTTGCATTTCTATCTATCCACACTGATAACAATCTAAGTCATAATGTGACTCCCTAGACACTGATTTATTATGTAAAAAACAAAAACACCATGGAGCACGTTATCAAAGCTCACACCCAATTTGTTACCGAAGTCCATAGCTCTCTGAAGTGTAGGACAAATCACAGTTTTAATAAGCAATGTTAAAAATCCTTCCTTTTTCATCTAACAATGGAGAATTAAGCAATGAAGAACTCTACAACAGTGCAAGCAAGACCATTTGGTCAGAAATCTAAAACTAAAACAGTCTTGAAGCGATGAGACATTGTCCAACATTGAATCCAACTGTCAGAAGAGCTGCTATACACCGTAAAGCAGGAGTTTTCAGAGCTGTGTCATGCCTTCAACTCTGACGGCAAGTCCAGTGAACAGCCACACTCGTCCTCCTTGGTAGTTTGGAGGGCATCGCTTGCTGAGAGCAGCAGGAGAAAGCTGATCCAGGAAGTGAACTACTTCCCCCTTGCAGGGAACGCCAGACAGTGCCATGGGCAACACGAATAGCTGGCACCAACTTTTTTCAGAAGGGCTTTTTTCAGAAGTAATATAGCAGCACTAACAACCATTAGAACAAATGCATCCTGAGACTCCTAAGTCAGTCTGGGTTCAGACACCACTGATAAATATGTTGAAACCCTTTACTGAATACAGCAGGAGTTTCCTGTATGAACAAACATATGAACTAACAGTTGGAATTTGAGGAACAATTTCCATGCAGTTAATTGTAAGGTAGTAACGCTAATACAGATCTCAGCTGTTTGAACCTGAAATGGCTGCCTTACCAACCGTTTTCTGCTTTCCTGCATACTTTGGTCAGCTTAAGCAGCATGCCTGTTAACAGGCTTTCTCCTAGAAGCACCGAACAACTGTACTGAACACTAACTTACTTCAACTTGTTAAACATGAGAGAAGCTCTTGGCAAGAGACCTTCTGACAGTGAAAAACTTGATCTTTTAAAAAACGAAGTGCATGAATGAAGTCTATAAATAAAGAATGATTTTTAAAGCATGGATTCTAAAAGTGGGGTTAAGAAGCTCACTATCATTTGGGAAAGGGCAGCTACAGATTGGGAAAAAAAAATGTGCTCGGTATGCAGACATAGAGTACCTTTACCTCTCATTAGGAAAAATGGGTTGCAGAAACCAGAAGATTCCTTCCCAAACACTGTTTCCTCCTGTTTTGCTATTTTAGCAAATCAATATAAATATTGAAATTTATGAAGAATTTCAATCCTTTCAGACTTTTGAAAAATGTCTGTGGGGAGGGAGGCAAGGAGGAAATCTTCAGAGTAGTATCTGAGCTATAGCAAAAAAAAATGAGCACCCACATCACAGTAGTTTGAACGCTGGCTACCATCACAGCAAGGAAACTCTGCGTGTATGGGGAGAAGGGACAACTTCCCCCTTCAAAAAAGGGGAAACATGAAAACAACAGAAAGAAGAAGACTTGAGCAGATAAACTCCAGCTACCTGTACACCCAACTTAACTGCAGCCATCTAGACAAGCTTCACAACACTGAAATTCTGCGGGTACATATTTTCTTTCAAACCTTTCCCCTTCCTTGCTATCAGTTTCCTAATGCTTTGAGCCACTCCGAGGACAGCTGCTGTTCTTTTTAATCATGGTTGCTACCAGCTGTCTCCTAAGACAGCCAAACGCACAGACCTCATTCAGTTTTCCCCAACTTTTTGCTCCATTTTTGGACAGAACATGACTTAACTGAAATTCTTCCCTAAGAGGTAAATAAATTGCACTGAACAGCCCTGCAAAGGAAGATAAGGTAAGATTACTCAAGTCTAAGTATTATCTTAAACGTCCAAGCCACTGTTAAAATACAAAATAGAAGCTTCAAAAGAATTTGAAGACATGACCCTGGCAAATCTTGCTACCGAATTTAATTATGAAGTGGTACCAAACTCAGAGCTGAGAAGCTGAAACTTCACTCTGAAGATAGGGCTCCCCCACCCACATCGTCAGGCTGCAGAGGCTTTGCAGACACATCCATCAGGGTTCTAGCAAGACAGCCTGCAGGGAACAGACACGGTGACCTGAACCATCTTCTTTTCAGAGCAACCATTTTCTGCAAGTTACACTACTCCCTCAGTACTCCTTTTGAGCAGCTAAATACAGGCAGGCTCTGCAGACCGGGTCCTGAAGTGGTTAAGCGCAGTTGTACCATGTACTTCTGCACTGCATAAGCCCAAGTTATTAAGCAGGATCGCATTTGTCATTTTGATTTGCTACTTATATGTACATGAGCCCTGGGCAAGAAACAAGGGCATTAAAAACCTACCTAGAAATACGTAAGAACTACACAGCACACACTACACAACCAGTTTTTTTCCTTATGGTCCCAAAAGTGAAAGAATGTGGGGAACAAAGATTTGAGTACTACTGCGTAACAAATGACAATATGCAGTAGAGTATTTTTCATAAATATTCTAAATGTTTGGCAAGAAACAAAAGTTTCACAAATACTTGATATGCAATCATTTGTCCTTTCATTCTTAAAAGCACAAACTCAAATTGCGCTGCCTAGACAGTAACCCCAAAAACTATACTTAACACCCCAACAGAGCAGAAAAGGATACTACTCCTACACTGCTCTGTATTCTGAAAAGATATTTTAAACCATCCTGGTTTTTGTTTCTCCGCACCAAATAAAACACTTTCAAGAACTCATAGGCTTTAAAACACAAAAGACTTAAAGCAATCCATGCCCATTTAAAACACCTAGAATTACTTTTACTTAGAATTAATCTAAGCAGTATTATTACACAGTCTGGGAACAGGAACAAGGCACGCACAGATGAGACATCCAAGCACTCAAAACATCACTCGACGTGAGTGCCCTTTCTGCAGAAGTACATGGACACCTTTGAGTGGAGCCTCCAGAAGCCTGAGTTAAAGAAGGATGCCACAGAGGCTGGCAGCAAACTCACTACGTAAGAATGGCCGAAGTGCATAAGCAGCACTTCCCTAAACCAAAGTGGCTGGAGCAGGGAAACAAGAGTTATCCAATTTGAAATATATTCATACACTAACATAGTTACAAAATGCCACACCATTTCTTAAATTGCATCACGCTCTGACTTGACATTTCACCTGAAAAAATGTACAACCTTGATTTCAACAGACAAGCTAACATATTCTAACAAAAGAGTTATTACAGATTTTTTTTTGAAACTAGCACCTCACAATTTGCTCTGCAGGGCTTCAAGTGTTTTTATATTAAAACTTGTGTGAACATGAATCTAGTGTCAAATAGCGTTTTAGTTTATGCCTCACAGAATAAGTCTAACATTTAAAAAAATCACCACGGTATTTCAGAAATCCAACTAAGTATGGATCTGTAGGTTTTCATCTTATTCCACTGCCAGTATTATCTCATAAAAGGTTTACCTAACTAATAGATTGTTGCATTTTTGCTCGATAGGAATTACCAGCTTGATAATTTTCAAATGACTCAACTTACTTGCTAGCTACTAAATTCTACTTTAACAAAGGTGACCTAGCAGCGACTATTAATACAGAACACTCTTTTGCTATTTCTAAGTTACCTAAACTCCTACTCTCTGTAAATTACCTGTTACATACAGGATTACTCATGAACGTTCTTCAGACAGCATTAGGTCTCGATCAAGCAACATAAGGGTAAGATGATGAGAAGCTTTCCACATTAAGAGCTTCTCAAAGCCTTTAAAATGAGATTGTTACAAGTACTAGCTGAAGGCTATTAAAAAACAGTAAGGCACACCATTTTTAATAAACGACACAGATCCCCAACAGCATTACAACAAGGTTGCACAACTATTAAAACAATCAAAAAAGGGGACTGCTTTTTAATACCAAACAGTAGTTAAAATTAACTGATGTTGCATCACCGCCATTTTAACAACCAAAGAACTGAGCATTAAGGCAGGGAGCCTCATCTGGACCAAAGTTAGCAGATCAAACTGTAGTTCTCAGCTTGCCCGTAGCTGTGTACAGTCTCAGTTTTCACCTTATTCTGGGATAAGGATTAAGATCCAGCGATGGCACATGCTATCAGGGAGCCCTCAGACCTTGGCTCATGCACTGTCCATTCAATATCATGACAAGGACTTGTAAATTGCACTTAAAACAAGTTAATAAGCACAACACCAACATCAGTACCAACTTAGCCTAGTTTCCTGTACTAGACATACACTGCTGTATGTGGGTTAAGGTTGAGCTCACATTGCAGTCTCTCTCACGCTGGGAATATTAATACTCTTCTACCTGCCTGCCTTTTTTTTTTTCCTCCTTCCCTCTCTTCAGCTATGGTAGAACTTGCTCCCTCAAGAATCTGTCGGCCCTTTGAACAAGTCTGGTTGAACCTGGCGGAGTTCAAGAGTCACCAGGAAGGGGAGAAAGATCAGGGAAGGGAAGGACGTGGAAGCATGCAAGTACATGAGCTAGATGTTAGGAGACCACACCAAGAAACAACCTTTTTGTTGTTACTCAGTTTTTCTCCCCCGGGTTCCCTCTTCCCCCATCACAAATCACGCAAACTAAACCTCTGCAGGTCTGAAAGACAGCCGGGTATCATCAAACTTTACTCACTAGTCAATGCAACAAGGAAGCCTTTGAAGTAGCTAGATTCATAGTGGCTGACTACACCACTCTCTCTAATTGCTCAATGCTCTCAGTGACATTTTCAGGGACCATTTTTATTTATTTTGGTTAAGTCCATGCACAAGTATAATATCTGCTTAAACTATCCAAGTTTCATTTACACTTCCTGTCCAAAATAAACACTATCACCAGCCTTGGTTTCCTTACACTTATTAAATAAGATGTTACGCAAAGATTCACTATCAGTTGAATTTGATTTCTGAAGCAGGGAGTTATGAAACGGATTTGTATCTTCATATGACTGGGTGTAAACTGTTTGTAAGAATACATTCTGAAACAACAGCGTTGTCAGGCCAAGAATCACCTTGTCCTTCACTTGCTGGCTGGTTTGCAGCCAGTACCAGATACTTCAGTAAAGCACATGAGGCGAGCATTCATTCCTTCAGTGAGCTGTTGAGTAACCTCCCCCTTGGCATCCAGACCACCACCACTGATGGCCTCATCCACCGAGACGCATCGGTTTCCTTTCAGAGCCGTATATACTTATGGCATACGTGGCACTGTCTAACAAGGAGTTCTGGAATTTATACAGGCAAATTACAAAAAGGTTTTCTGTTTTAAGTATTCTGTGTTGTTATTTTCCACACTACCAGAACAACGAAGCACCAATAAAACTGCTGAGGTCTGTTCCTCCCAGCCTTTCATGCGACACAAAGTTTCTCCCCATAGCTCATATATTTTATTTTCCTACTTGAAAGGTACTGCTCTAACAAGGCTCTTCTATGTGGAAGCCATTTCATTCTAAAATCTGCTCTACTATGTTCTCTCATCTACAATCAGGAAAACTCACTGCTATTTTATTCCTTGTAAATAAACGAGGGGGATGAACCTCTCCAATCTCTTAAGAAAACTAAATTCAAACTTAGCAAAGCGCAAGTTTTATTTCCAGACTGAAGGTGTTCCATACTTACAGATAAAAAACTGCAGAAAACCATAAGAAAAACAAGAAAATTTCAGCAGCAAAAATAAGAGTAAAATGGAAAGAACACTATACATCCCACCAATCCCTCTGTCAAACTGAAGTCCCAGCAACATTTCGTCCTCTTTCTTGAGTAAGATTATCTCATAAATTACTGAGCTACGCGTTTCTTGCTCTATTCAGCATCTTTCCTGTCTATTGCAAAAAAGACCACTCAAATTTCTGATCCCAGGGATAAGTTAACTGTATCTGAGAATTCAAAGTTACATAACTTCTTCTCATTAAAGTTGATTATGATAATCCAGAGCAAGTCAGTAGGTGTCAGCTTCATCAAGGTTCATCTAATGTGATCTTCTGCCCAATTTTAGAAGCTACGGTTTAATCAGCCCATTATATGAAAACTTCTAACGAGATACGACATGTGATCCCGTCTAAGAATGACTTGAACAAAATTACAGCAGCGTTCAGCACCATGGGGTCTGCGAATTCCCTTTCTGAAGTATGAAGATCTCTTACAGACTGTTTGAGTTTGAAAAAAGCTCCTAAAAGTTTAACAGAATTCTGTTTGATAGATATGAAGATTTTTACATCCACATTTGTAAAAGCGTGCTAATTAAAAAAAAAATACAGACCTCTAGGCAGCTCAAGTTCAGAAAACTACTTTTTCCATACAAATCTCTGAACAGGCAGATCATAAACTGTACCTGCACAGAAGTACCCATGTACCTGCACTAAACTAGAGCCAATTACTCAAGAGTCAGGCATTCTGCTACTACCAACCCATCACTCTGTAATACCACGTCTTAAAAAAGACAAAAGCACTGAGTTGAGAACAAATTTTTAAAAGGAGGATTGTTATCCCAAGGTAGACTAAAATACTACGTGGAACCTAAAGCACTGTATCTGAACTTGCAGCCATAAGGATTTGCATACCAAGGATCTCAGGCCAAAATGCAAAATACAGAATGTTTTTTGGCATTTTTAGTTAAAAATATTTAGTAAAATATCCTCTACATAAAGAATGAATTGTGCTACAGTTTGATGAGAACAGTTAACCAACCCCAGAAAGCACCAAGTCTAAATGTAGAATAGCAAAAAAGAAATGAAACTGAGTGGACAGTTGAGTAAACGTACCTGCAGGTACGAGTTTAGCACTGCTGCCTTTGCTTTCTCCATCTTCCGCATTTTTGCTTGTGCTCTTGTCTTTTAAGAGAGGAACAGTATTGTCAAAAGGTATCTGCTTGCTGGATGCAATGTTTTCTCCGCTGTCTGGCTGATTAATTCTGCTGTTAACTTCAAGGAGAGAAGCAGAGTCCTCAGTCTGAGCAGCTTCACTGGGGTCCAGCTGAGAGGAGCTTTTAGCCTGTGACAAATTCTTTGAAGACACAGGAAGAGATTCTTCATCACTGTCAAATCCAAATGGATCCTCTGTTACCTCATCTTCAACTTTGGGTTTTTTAGGAACTTCAGAAATATCTGGTTTGACACTGGGCCTCTTCTGTCCTAATTTGGCCATGAAGGTGGTTTCTCCCCATTTTGTGCTAAGGGTGGTCCGTTTGTTGGAAAACACTTCATCAAACTTTGAACTGCCGTTTCCCCCTTTCCGGCTATAGGTCTTTCCAAATCGGGATGTCATTTTGGCTCCTGTTTCATATTCTCTGTTGGAAAAGAGAGAAACAAATTCACAAACTTTTTAGTACAAACGATTGCACCTCTGCCATTTATTGGGCTTACAAGCACGGGCGGAAGTTACGTTTTGCATAAGCAATAAACAGACACATCGCCTGCTCCTTTTAGAGACTAACTCATCTGCCTGTGAACATCACTACATCCGAGGTTTCCGCAGTCAGCAGCTCACCTACCACGTAACGCCAAGTTTAGTTCCTTGCACACTTATAAAACAAGACATAGCGCAACAAGGCCTTACGAAAAATCTGCTTTTGGTATTGCTTGGTTCTACTACGTTTATATTTTGAAGTAAAGAAGGTAATCCTCTCCCAAAGCATCAGCAGAAAACTAAACAGTATTTTCACCACATCCGAAGGTGCAGCCCTCTGCTTGAGTCCAATACTACTGTGCGGTTTTAGATTCTCTGGATTTTCAAAGTATTTCAGTTGCTACAGACACTTTAAATACTAATTCATCACAAATAATGATGACAACTCCATGTTCTTCTCTGCACACACTCGGACCTACTTAGCAAGCACGTTTATCTGCACAGTCACGGTAAAGACTGGTACACAGCAAGCCTCCAAGAGCACGTGATTCGATCAAGGGACAGGAACGAGGAGACACTTCTCAGTCCCTTGCTGGGAACATGGAGGACACGTTACGCAGACAAGCACAAACCCTGACTGTCCACTGGCTGTTACAACTGCAGCCTGATTCACAGCTTGCTCTGCCAGAAGAACCAAGTTTAAATATACACAAATTAAACCGGAACACATTTAAACTGCTCCTTGCACGCGTTCTATTCCTACTTTTGTTCAATTCAAGAAGGATGACAGACCAGTTTGTTGGTTTCCCCCCAGAAAAACAAATAGTCTAACTATAGGACAAATGACAACATAAAAATAAGTGTAACTCTTTCATACACCAGCATGTCTCCTTTTCTCTTTTGGCCCAAACATCAATAGAAAATTGTAATTCTTTATAGTCGGTCTGAATCTAATCAAGTCCATCTTTCTGTCTTAAGCTGCTCTCCATCATGGAGAAAAGCCTGCTAAGGGCTGGGAGGGGAGCATTTCAGAGAAATCCCACTTTTTAGGTGTCAACTGCCCTCATTTACAGAAAATATATCAAAAATAGGGCTAACAACCATCACTATTAAAGTTACCATAGGACCTATTTGTTAGAGGACACGGTTTTTATTATTATTCCACTTAATAAATATCGTCTTTTTCCCCGTTTTCATCTCAACACACACAGTTCATCAACCTGAAGCACTAGAATAGCTTCTGCCAAAAGAGCCAGACTTTTCCAGAGATGTTGTTCCACCACTTTGTTCTAGCAGGCCGGTCCCACTCACAGTAGCCTCCCTTTTCCAGACCAGGCCAACTTTCACTTATACCAATTGAGCAATTCCTAGGCCCAGCTTGAAGCCTCGGTGAATTCAGAGTATCAAATTTGAGCTTTGGAAGTTTACCAGCCAGGCGGTGTCGAGATGCCAAAGATAAGGGAACAACCACTTGGAGAAACACTCCTCTTGCCAGCAGTTTAGCAGCTGGGCGGTAAAGGCACATGCGTACCTACTGACCAGAATTCTGCCGAGAAACGCTGCTCCCTAGACTGCTTCTGATCGCTGCTGAGAATTACGCAGACCACCAGTGCTGCTGGTGGCTGTCACCCTTCAACCCCACCTCCGACCCCTTCTCTCTCAGTGCTGTAAGCCTCCTGCTCCAAACACGACACTGCCAAACCAGGACTTTTTGCTCCCCTGTAGGTAGCTCATCTCCTGTCTTCCACCCAAGAGCAAAACCAAGATCTCCCCCTGAACCAGAGTAACTGGCTCTACTTTAGGCCATTTGAAAATGCTTACAGCTGCAACACCAGAACGTTTTACACAGGAAAGGCCAGTTTTTACAATGACTGAAACTAAACTGAAATATTTATTAACATCTGAATTTCTACGTAACTCTTGTGAGAAAAAAGACTCGCAATAAGCGAATTTTCCTCTCCGAAACACTTTATGTTTCTAGCACCTGCAAAAATAATGACATATTTAAAGTGACTTGGTTTAAAGCTTAAAAGAGGAGGCTTTTGTAGCCAAGAGGACTTCATTTTTAGAAAGCAGAGTTCCAGAATATAGATTAACCTATTTATAGGATTAAAAATCAAGATGGTTTCTTAAGGAGTTCTGAATCAAACACTCAATGCTCTGATGTATGTTCTGTAGGATGTAAACAGGCTGAAAGCAGAGTATCGAGGGTACGAACGCACAGCTTAGCCTAAGATTAAAGAGAAGGAAGTACAGCCGTGCTTCCTGACCTCGGAATGCACACAGGGCTGGATTTTTGCTCTTTACTTACAATTCTGCCCCACTTTTTGCTTAGAGTGAAACAAAAACGTTAGCCAGCCTCACCCTGCCCCGCTGCCTGCCCTCTCTCCCCTCACAACGCGCTGCGCTCCCCGGAGCGCCGCAGGAAGCCCAGAGCGAGGCCGAGGCCGGGAAACAAGCCTCCTGCCTGGCGGGGGGTGGGGGCTCGGCGGGCCCGGGCCGGCGGGGCAAGCAGCGCCTGGGGCGGCCCCGCTCGTGGCTGCCGCCGCCCGCAGCCTTACATAAGCGAGGGACGGAGCGCGGCCGGCGGCGGGGCGCTGCCGAGGCCCCCGGTGACAGTTCCTCCTCAGCCTCCCTCCCCCGCGGGGCCGCGGGCGGAACCGGGCCAGGCCGTGCCCGCCCGCCGCCGCCTGATGTCATTTCCCTTCCGGCCGCCCCCTCCCCCCGGACGGGGCGCGGGGCAGCCCCGCACCGCACGGCCCGGCCCCCCCAGGG